>NC_038253.2:30673922-30973922 GCF_000004515.6 Glycine max | reverse complement strand
CTTTTCAAGAAAATGACTATTTTACCCTTCTATTCAAATACCTCTCCTTCTTTTCCCTCCCTCCTACCGTGTTTTTTTTTTTCTCACCTCCGTTAAATACATAATAGAAACATGATTTCGTTGTAATTTTTGTTGAAATATACAACGAAATCACACTTTTATTTTGTATTTTTTTTTAAAAAAAATAAATATACAATGAAAACATGATTACGTTGTGATCTTCATTGGGACACATAACGAAATCATATTTTAGTTTTGTATTTTTTTTGTTTTTATGACTTTTTATTAATTATAAATGCAAGTTACTTTTTTAAAATAATCAAATTAATTATGATATAATTTACCATTTTTAATAGTACTCAATATCTTTTATAACTATAACTAAATTAATTGGATACAAGTTACCATTTACAAACATAATTAAATTAATTATTATAAGAATTATCTTTATTAATCCTAATCAAATATATTATTTTGATTGCAATTAAAAAATTAATTTATGTCATCATTAATTTAAATTTAAAGTAGTTTAGGTAAAAATTAATTTGATTACTAATAAAAAAGATAATATGTGTCGTCATTAAAATAAGTTGTATAAAAATAATTCAAGTAAAAAAGGTAAGTTAATTCTACAATTAATTTTTTTTGAAAAAATACGTATGGAAATATATTTCCATTGTATAAAAAGGAGGTGCAAAAAATTTATACAAAGGATTTTGGATTTTGTACACAAAAACATGTTTCTCTAATGTAATTTATTCACACCCCTTTTTATACAACGAAAATGTGTTTTTATTGTTATGTCTGGGGCAGAAAAAATACACAACAAAATCGTGATTCTGTTGTATATGTATCAAACATAATCATGATTTTGTTGTATATTTTATTCTAGAAAGGGTGACTTTGGAATAAAAAAATCAGTCCCTTGGTAGGTGCCAAGAGTAATTTGCATGAAAGTGCTCTTGGTCCCTACCAAATGGTTAAATTTTTTTTATTTCAGAATTATCCTTCATGCAAATCATGATTTTGTTGAATAAAATGCATAACAAAATCATGATTATATTGTTATACGATTTTTACATCCTTATTATAACTGAATCATGATTTTGTTATATATATAGTGATTCCATTGCATTTTTTTTCTGTCACAAATATAACAATGGACACATGTTTTCATTGTGAAAAATTAAATGTGTTTCCATGAACAAAATCCAAAACAAAAACACATTTCTATTGTTGTAATTTTTTTGCATCCCTTTTCTATATAAAACGTGTTTCCATTAGGTATTTTTTAACAAACAATTAATTACCGAATTAAGTTATTTTATTTACTTGAATTAATTTTGATATAAATTATATTAATGATGACATACATTACCTTTTAACAGTAATCAAATTAATTGTTACATAAATTATCTTTTTTATTTAAATTTAAATTAACGATGACATAAATTACTCTTTTTAATTGTAATCAAAATAATATTATGAATGAATTTGTTTACAATTAATAAGGTTAATTGTTATAATAATTAATTTGATTACCTTTATAAATGGTAACTTGTATCCAATTAATTTAATTTTAATTAAAAAAGATACTGACTACTATTAAAAATGGTAAGTTATATCACAATTAATTTAATTACTTTAAAAAGCATAACTTATATTTATAATTAATAAAAAAATCATAAAAACAAAGAAATACGATTTTATTGTGTATAATTTTCTCATTCCGTGTTATGCAACAAAAACATGATTTCATAGTACATTTCAAGGATGAATAATTTCAGAATTTTGGGGGATGATAGGGGCTAATAGCAAAAGCCATTGGGCCAATAACAACTCCCCTTCCAAATATTTTATTTTATTTCATTTCTTGTTTGATTACAATTTCCTTGCGGTGGCTTGAATAATTTAGGCTTTTTCTATTCACACCTTCCTATTTACTAAAACCACCCCTCTTTCCCTTTATTTATAAGTAAACTTTAATTATTTTTTTTCATTTCAGGTATTCTCCTTGTAGGACCAGGTTAGAGAATCTATAAGCGAGTTTGAATGGATTCTAAAATTTACCAATTCTTATTAAGTTCTAAGTAAAATCTTATTTCCATTTTTTTATAACAAGATTTTCCTAAAATCAATATCTAAGAATTAAAGATAGAAAAACATAATTTTCAATTCATTTTTCAAATTAAAACCTATAATTCTTTGGATTCACTTGCAAATTACATAAACTGGATACTAAAATCTAAAGAGAGAAATTATATAAATCAAGAGAGAAATTATATAAATCAAGAGACAAAGGTTTATATTGGTCTAATCATAACTTATGTACATCCAATTTTATCCAATAACCTAAGTTGGATAACACACTATAAATTTCAAGGTATTACAAGCGCACTTCACATACAAATAAATTCAAAAACTCCCTTCCAATTTGAACCCTCCAAGTGGAAATCACAAAACCCTTCTACAAGACCACAAGAACTTGAGAAGCCCTATCTTAGTAATATAAACACCATGAAAATTGAATCAAAGATCGTGGAACGAATTCACTTGATGTGATGATCTAATCTTTGTAGCACAAAGGTAACCAACCACATGTTCAAGCCATTGATCCTTTGAAAGATTTGAATCTTGCAAAAAATAGATATCAATATTGGTGAAACCCCATCGATACTTTTTTTTAACCTTAAAGAAAGTTTTTGTTTCACAAAGAGCTTGAAAATTGAGAGAAATAGGTGCATATATTTATAAGATTTCAAAGATATAACATAAATAATGTGTTGCATCACCCATGTAATATGTTAAAGTGTTCTCGAGGCTCTTGGGTTTGAGTTTAAGATCAATTTAATTTGTTACATACAGCATGTAATTGATTAAATTGTTCTTATTGATCTCATTAGTTAATCTGGGTTAGATGTAATTTTTTACACATACATGTAACAAGGTATTTCAAGCTCAACTTCATTCTGTAAGACCTTTAAGTAACTACGTAATATGTTAAACCAAGATATAACAAATTAAAACATAACCACAAAATTATTTCAGAATCAAGTGTAGCTAGAATAGCTAATGTAATCGATTATGTTGTGTGGTATCTGTCATACCCTAATTTCATCCGGGGACTATTGTTTGGTGGCATGCAACCTTCGCTTGACCGCCTCAAGGTACTTAACGCCCATCGCTAGGTAATCCGTAAAGTTTCGCGATATTCCGGAAGTCAAAAAGAAGCATTGTTGCGTAATCTGTAAAGTTCCACAACATTCCAGAAGTCAAAAAGAGCCTTGTTGCATAATCCGTAAAGTTTTGCAACATTACGAAAGGAAAATGGGTGTCTTTACGTAATCCGTAAAAAGTTCTGTAACGTTTCAAAAAGGAATCAATAAAAAAACACAAGGGGTGTATTTAGTAAAAAGGGGGGTGCAAATAGCAAGCAGCCCACTTGGGCAACAGAAGGCAGTGCCTTCTGGTGGAAGCAACCCTGCTCGCCTGGGCGAGCTGAGCGGCAACTACCTCCCTCTTTTCTCCTATAAATAGGGGAAAGAGGGCAGAGTAAATGGTTCAGTCCTTTTGGTATTTGAGGACTCTCACGAAATTAGTGAAAAAAATTGTTTCCGTGAAAAAAATTCAAGCCGAGGCGCTTCCGTAACGCTTCCGTGAGCGATTTCGTGAAGATGCTTTATCGTTCTTCATCGTTCTTCGTTCGTTCTTCGTCGTTCTTCGGTCTTCAACCGGTAAGTTCCTGAAATCAAATCTTTCAATTCATTCTATGCACCCTTAGTGGTCCCCACTTGTTTCGCGTACTTTTATTTTCATTTCGTTTGTTTTCCGTACCCCCTTTTAACGTGCTTTAACCGTTTATTTAAGTCGTTTTCTCACCTAATAAATAATAAAATGAATTTCAACCGATCATTTAAGTTATAATATCGTTTAATTACTGTTAAAATAAAATCCAACCGATCGTTCTCGCTGTAATCTCAGTTAAACCAAAAAAAGGTAAAATAATAATAAAATAATCAAAATCTTTGAATAAAATAATCAAAAAATCAATTGGACGTTTTTCTTTGGAAGTTTCCTTGAATGAATTGACTAAATAACCAAAGTGAAATTAAAGCTAAAATCAACTCACAAATCAAGTTTTGTCCGCAAAAATCACTAAAAAACCGTTTTAAGGTCCAACGCCTTAAACGGTCCTCTTTGCTTTTACTGGTTAACATGGACCGTTCAAAAGCATAAAATCAAACCATAACTTTACCGCTTTTGCATGAACTACGTAGGCCTGAGTTCCTTATCGCAATTGAGGATACGTAGGAGCAAAAGTCCCGCTTTTGTCGACCAGCCTAAGAGATCGTTAATGGTCAAACGCCTTAACGTTTCTCTACTTTCAAAAACCAAGAGATCGTTAATGGTCCAACGCCTTAACGTTTCTCTCCTTTCAAAATCAAAAGATCGTTTAATGGTCCAACGCCTTAAATGACATTTTGTTCGGTTAAAATATATCTTGCTAAAAAAGATAAAAACAACTTAACCAACGCTTAGTTCTAAAAGAACTACGTAGGTCTGATTTCCTCATCGAAATTGAGGATACGTAAGAGCGAGGGAAACACCCTTGTCGACCACACCAAAATAAAAAATATAAAAAGCATTGTGGCAACGTGCCCTTCGCGGGCGAGCGAGGACGAGGCTCACGGATGCGCTTTCCAAAGGAGGAAAGGTGCGCGGAGTCGCCATCAACGTTTATTTGTGGAAAACGTCGGGAAAACCGAAGGAAACCGGTCAAAATGAGAATTCTAAGTTCGGGAGTTGTATTTACGCTTGAGGAAGGTATTAGCACCTCTTACGTTTGTCTCGAAAGACAACAGCCTTATTTCTAGAATTGTGGAATTGTGTTACCTTAACTTTTATTTCTTTTTATTTTTTGAGGTCGACAAAAGCGGGGCTTTTGCTCCTACGTACCCTCCTTTGGAGAGGAAATCAGACCTACGTAGTTCTTCCTTAAGCGTGAATCGAGTGATTCTTTTTACTTGAAAAGTGATCATTTTAAGGCATTGGACCTTAAAAATGATCCATTTTACTTGGTAAGAAAACTGAAATGATAAATTTTCAAAACCCTATTTTTGTGGACGAGCTTGACTAGGCGAGTTGATTTTAGCCTTAGTTTCACTTTAGTTATTTAGTCAATTCAATTAAGAATGAGAACTCCCAAAGAGAAAACGTCCAATTGATTTTCCGCTTTACTTTACTAAAGAAATATTTTTTGGTTATTATATTATTATTTTACCTCTTTTTTTGATTTCCAACGTGGTTACGGCACGACCGAACGGTCGGAATTCATTTTAACAAAAATTACCGGATGATACAATTCAAACGATCGGTGGAAATTTATTTTATTTTTACATTAAGCGAGGAATGACTTAAATAAATGACTTAAGCACGTCAAAAGGCGGTATAAAAAGTAAATGAAAACGAGAATGAAAATACATGAAACGCAATGTGGACCACCACAGGTTCATAGAATGAATTGAAAAGCTTGGTTTGAGGTACTTACCCGTTGAAGATCGAAGAACAATGAAGAACGAATGAAGAACGCCGAAGAACGGTTGAAACCTTTTGCGAAATTCTTCACGGAAACGTTACGGAAGCGTTTCGGAAGCGCCTCGGCTTAGATTTTCTTCACGGAAATAATTTTTCCAAGCAAATTCGAAAGAGAGAGAAGTGCCTAAGGGGCTGAACCCTTTTCTTCTTCACTTCCTCCCTTATTTATAGCAAAATAGGGGAGATGCTTGCCGCCCAGCTCGCCCAGGCGAGCCAGGTTGCTTCCTCCAGAAGCAACAGCCTTCTGGAGGAAGCTTTTGGAAGGCCCAAGTGGGCCTGATTGCTATTTACACCCCCCTTTTTACTAAATGCACCCCCTTTCTATTTTTTTGTAATTCTTTTTCCGTAACGTTACGAAACTTTACGAATTTCGTAACGATACTTATTTTCCTTCCGCAAGGTTACGAATACTTACGGATTATGTATTTACTCCTTTTTTACCTTTCGAAGAAGTCACGGAAACTTACGGATTGCGCAAAAACACCTCTTTTCGACTTCCGCCACATTACCGAATTTCACGGAACACGCAAGCCTGCTTCCTTTCGATTTCGGAGACGTCTCGGGACTTCATTTATTGCATGTCATCAAGTAATAATCCCCGGACGAAATTAGGGTATGACAGTTGCCCCTCTTTACTTACCTCTCATCGGAGATAAGAGGAAAGCAAAGATAGGACACTGATTTCGTCCGTCCTGCCCTTTTCGCAATGACGACTCTCATCTCTACTTCTTCTTTTTTTTTTCTTCTGCACAAAACAAAATACAAACAACAACCAGAACAACAAATATAATACAGATATACACATACTTGGCGAAGGAACCGATCTGGAAAACAACAGAATAACGTGCTTCCCAGTCACCAGAAGCTTCGCACTTGATAAGGGAGAACACATGAACAGCGCTAGGCAATGACATTCATGGTGCTCCGAACAAAGGTGGAGTATGGAGGATTGCCTTGAGGGTCCGCACTTAGGCAATCATGAAACTGAGCTCCAAACTCGAAAGTGGAGGACACATGAACAGCCCTAAACAAGAACATTCATGTGGCTCTGGAAAAGGACGAGAATGGAGGATTGCCTTGAGGTTCCTCTCTTAGGCAATCATGGAATACAACTCCAATACTCGAAAATGGGGAACACATGAACAGCCCTAAGCAATAACATTCATGTGGCTCCGGAAAAGGACGAGAATGGAGGATTGCCTTGAGGTTCCTCTCTTAGGCAATCATGGAATACAGCTCCAGACTCGAAAAATGGAGGACACGTGAATGACAACGCAATTCACTCACGCGGCTCCGGAAAAGGATGAGAATGGAGGATTGCCTTGAGGGTCCTCTCTTAGACAATCATGGAACACAGCTCCAGACTCAAAAGTGGAGAACACATGAACAGCCCTAAGCAATAACATTCATGTGGCTCCGGAAAAGGACGAGAATGGAGGATTGCCTTGAGGTTCCTCACTTAGGCAATCATGGAATACAACTCCAATACTCGAAAATGGAGAACACATGAACAGCCCTAAGCAATAACATTCATGTGGCTCCGGAAAAGAACGAGAATGGAGGATTGCCTTGAGGTTCCTCTCTTAGGCAATCATGGAATACAGCTCCAATACTCGAAAATGGAGAACACATGAACAGCCCTAAGCAATAACATTCATGTGGCTCCGGAAAAGGACGAGAATGGAGGATTGCCTTGAGGTTCCTCTCTTAGGCAATCATGGAATACAGCTCCAGACTCGAAAATGGAGGACACGTGAATGACAACGCAATTCACTAACGCGGCTCCCGAAAAGGATGAGAATGGAGGATTGCCTTGAGGGTCCTCTCTTAGACAATCATGGAACACAGCTCCAGACTCAAAAGTGGAGAACACATGAACAGCCCTAAGCAATAACATTCATGTGGCTTCGGAAAAGGACGAGAATGGAGGATTGCCTTGAGGTTCCTCTCTTAGGCAATCATGGAATACAGCTCCAGACTCGAAAATGGAGGACACGTGAATGACAACGCAATTCACTCACGCGGCTCCGGAAAAGGATGAGAATGGAGGATTGCCTTGAGGGTCCTCTCTTAGACAATCATGGAACACAGCTCCAGACTCAAAAGTGGAGAGCACATGAACAGCCCTAAGCAATAACATTCATGTGGCTCCGGAAAAGGACGAGAATGGAGAATTGCCTTGAGGTTCCTCTCTTAGGCAATCATGGAATACAGCTCCAGACTCGAAAATGGAGGACACGTGAATGACAACGCAATTCACTCACGCGGCTCCGGAAAAGGATGAGAATGGAGGATTGCCTTGAGGGTCCTCTCTTAGACAATCATGGAACACAGCTCTAGACTCAAAAGTGGAGAACACATGAACAACCCTAAGCAATAACATTCATGTGGCTCTGGAAAAGGACGAGAATGGAGGATTGCCTTGAGGTTCCTCTCTTAGGCAATCATGGAATACAGCTCCAGACTCGAAAATGGAGGACACGTGAATGACAACGCAATTCACTCACGCGGCTCCGGAAAAGGATGAGAATGGAGGATTGCCTTGAGGGTCCTCTCTTAGACAATCATGGAACACAGCTCCAGACTCAAAAGTGGAGAACACATGAACAGCCCTAAGCAATAACATTCATGTGGCTCCGGAAAAGGATGAGAATGGAGGATTGCCTTGAGGTTCCTCTCTTAGGCAATCATGGAATACAACTCCAGACTCGAAAATGGAGGACACGTGAATGACAACGCAATTCACTCACGCGGCTCCGGAAAAGGATGAGAATGGAGGATTGCCTTGAGGGTCCTCTCTTAGACAATCATGGAACACAGCTCCAGACTCAAAAGTGGAGAACACACAAACAACCCTAAGCAATAACATTCATGTGGCTCCGGAAAAGGACGAGAATGGAGGATTGCCTTGAGGTTCCTCTCTTAGGCAATCATGGAATACAGCTCCAGACTCGAAAATGGAGGACACGTGAATGACAACGCAATTCACTCACGCGGCTCCGGAAAAGGATGTTGGCGGGACCGAACGGTCCACCGGGTCTTTCCACTTAAAAGGATAACATGCTTTTTGCAAAGAAAAATAAATCATTCGCGAGAGCACCACGTCTTAGAGAAACAATATACTTGCGCCAAGGGTAATCTTCCTTGTAACCGAGAATGAAGGGTAGGATGTCAACTTCTAGCTTTCAAACAAACACGCAGGGGAAACATGGGGCTAATCTGAAAATAAATCACTCATGGTGTATAAAACTCACAAGGCAAGTGTCTTATCCTATTCCCAAACCAATAACTGCACCATGACTCTATTTTGCACGCGACTTCCTATCGAATCATAGATCAAACGTACGATCACGTACCAATAGGATTTTCTCGAGGTCAGCGTTTTTGGAGAGGAAGCTGGGTGTTTCGGTTTTTTCCTCTTTGTTCATGTGGGGTGGAATATTGCCAGTCAAGAATGATTCTGAGTGGCAATCTGGCTTTGGAGACTTTCTATTCTCTTCCTTTCGTTGATCGAGAGTTGCTTATTTTCCCCTTTTCACTTCCTTTCGATCTTTGATCGGGAATCCTTCTTTCCTTTCTTTTGTTCTTTTCTTGATCTTCATTTTTCTCTTTTTCTTTCTTTCTTTCCATTTCTTCCTTCTCTTTCTTTTCACTTTTCCTTCCCCATCCCTTTCTTTGGGAAATCGGGTTTAGCATTCTATTTGCTCTCCCTTGAGGAGATTTCACTGTCCTTTGCTTCGGGGAAAGGAGGAGGTTTCTTTTGATAGGCCAAGGTTCAAAAAGGTCTAAGGTTGTGTCTCAGTAGGATCTTTTATCGTGGGAACCCCAATCTTGATATCTGGGGCGAGGCAAATTTGGGGAACAAGGTGTCGCTCTTGGCCCGAACTTCCGTATTATTCCATAAGGCACGCGTGACAATGATGATTTGAAAACAAACGTGCAAAATCAGTCATGGCTACAGCCAAGTGGGCACTCAAGCATCCTGTTTATGGCATTGTGATTCTAGGGTTGGGAATTTACACAGACAAACCCAACGTTTCCAAATTATGTTCTTTCATCAGCTCAATGCATTCATCCATCTTTATCTCGATTCATTCCGGAAAATAAACTCTTGGCATCAGTCCCTTGTTTCCAGAAGATGCGTTTGCTCTTTACGAATGATTTATACTTCTCAACTATGACATGTCGACCTTCGCGGTCTTTCTTTCTTTTTTTCTTTTTGTTTTATATGTTCATTAACACTATACACTTGTGGTTCTTTATGAGGAAAACTTTTCTTTGTACATCTATACGACAAACCGTTTCTGTACACATATTAGAACTCTTCTTTTTACGTCACATGGTCTATATACAATCCCTATTTACATTCAAAGATTTTTCATTTCCCACAACACACACTTATACACAAAAGTACACTCGTTGCTCACACGCACAAGAATTCCTTTCCACGCATCATTTACACACAGGAATCCTTCTGTACACATTTTCCTTCTACCTACACGTATAGATAAAAACCTTTTTCTTTTCTTCATGAACATGGCTTTTATTCACAACGCTTCTTTTTCTTTTTTCTTTTTATTTTTGGTTCATTTTATTCTTTAGGACGACATTCCTAAATGAAAAATTCTACGCGATTCCGGAATTTTAACAAACATTATTGGCAACAACGAAACAAGTACTAACGTAACAGTTCAAATGATATGTATGTGCAAAACAAAAGTCAACACATGAAACAAACGTTAGTCCCTTAGTCAAATAAAAACAAGATGATATATACCAAGAAAAATGTAAACTAAAAGAAATATGGATCAAAGAATCTCCCAATCATGCGGCTCCGCTCCCTCCTAAGAAATCAAGTAAATCCGTCATCTCTTCGTCCTCGCGGGCCTCATCCGCCTCATCGGGAGCCTCTGCTGGCGCCCCTGCTGGTGCCTCTGCTGCCTGGGCCTCAGGCCAATCCCCAGGCCACGCGACCTCTGCCCTAAACTGGTCCGGGGTAGGGCACGGGAAAGGAGTAAAGCCCTGACTCTGCAGGCTGAGACTCATCTGATATAGACAATCATGAGTCTGTACATGTGCCCGGTGGTTGGCCGCCTGCTGGCGAACCAAATGCCGCAAATACTGCTCTGTATCAAACAATCCGGCTGGGCCATCCTGATGAGGTGGCGGCGTGTCCGCGGCCTGTGGTACATCACCCTGGACCTGTCTCTGCGTGCAGCACTTCTCGATAAAAGCTCGGGTGATGGGCGGCCGAATTACCTTGCTAGGCGTGACGGGGACGCCGAACGACTGGCAGAGTCCCGTGATCAAGGCGGGAAATCCCAGGGCCCTGTTGGACTTATCTGGGTCCAGAGGGTGCCTGGTAGGCGCCATACCTGCAAAAATATAGATGGCATCAGCGATTAACTGAGCCACATGGATGCTCATCCGCGTCAGGATGGCGTACACCAGCTGACACTTCGGCAGGGGGAGGTCGGAATTATGATCGGTGGGCAGGATGTTGCTGAGCAGCAAAGTCATCCATATCTGAGTCAGGGTGGTCATGTTGGTGCGCATGATCCGCACCCGCCTCCTAGCAGCAGTCCGGGCAAAATCTTGCCCCGGTATACACAGCAACTGGGCAATGGCCTCCTCATCGAACCCATCAGACCGGTTCCTCCTCTGGCCATACTCACACTCCTGACCCTCTTCCAGCACTAAAGGGTATCCCAGGAGCTGGCTGATAGCATCCACATCAAACGGGATCCACTGACCCCTTACCCAGGACCTCATGTCACGCACGCCCTCCTCTGTTGGCCAAGCATTGGCATAAAATTCGAGGACTATTTCTGGATCGAACTTGGCCATGGGGGTAACTAGTGATGTCCACCGCCGGTGACCTATTTCCTCCTGGAAATTAGTATACTCGTCGTCCCTGAGCTGGACGCGTCGCTCTCGGAGAAATGACCATCCCTTGATGGCCTCGAAGCGCTGCTGGTGTACAGCGCTCCTAAAGCGGTGACTGTCATACTCAGGAGCGGAACTAGTTCCTTCGGCCGCCTTATCCTTCCTGGATCTCTTCGAGGCAAGCTTCCTCGGGGCCATTTCCTGCGAGAACAAACATTTAAAAGTTAGTCTTACAAGATAACACTTATCTTAACGCAAAAAGGTCATGCTAATCCTTCTGATGGAGAACGGACTCATGTAATCCATTTATGCACACATGTACATGTAGAAAATATATCCTATTATCAACATACAAAGATATTCAAAACATTCTATCCACCACACATATACATTTTTTGGAAAGAATACTCACATACATGCTCAAGGTATTGTATCAAAATTACACATGTTCATATCCTAACCGTTTGCTATTTACAAACTAACCACACCCATTTGAAGTATTTTATTAACATACAAATCTTTGGTTGTTCCATTCCTATTTATACATATATGCACATCGGAGAGCCAATCTCACGTCATGCACACACTTGCATTTGAAAGAAACTTTCATGCCATCTATCTACTCTTGAGGGGCAATTCCACATCATATATTCATTTGGGAAGCATTCTTGTGCCATCTTGGCATGGGTACATTTTTTGAAAAGCCTCTTATGCTACTTATCCACCAATATACATATTTTGAAATACATTATTTACTATCATTCACTTTGCAAGGTATTTTTATGCCATATATTCACACACTTTGCAACACATTTTTATGCCATACATATTTACACATATATCTACACACCATTGAAAAGCATCTCCCACGTCACTTAGGTGTAAAAATACCAATCATGGGGCAGCCTACACTCTTACCAACAAGTCCCTATTTTCATGCTTTTTTTTTTTTTACATTCAAAACCAAAATTTAAAACCCTAGGCATAAGTCATGCTTCCTTACATTGAAATTTAAAAGCTTAGGTTCCTAGGCCTAGAATTGCATTCGGACTCTCATTTTAAATCCTTCATGCTGTCCCTATATATATAAAACAGTCCCATCACCCCAATTTTGCAAAATCATATTCATTCATCATTGGGGCATTTAACCGAGCACTTGGTGGGCGCATGTTTGAACACAAATTGTATGAGAATGGGAGCAATGTGGCATGCCCCATTGCTTCAGAATATAACCTAGGCCTAAGGCCTTTTCATTCAAATCCTCAATTCAAGAAAACAAGCACCAAAACAAAACAAAAACTGCCTCACAATCATAAGCATGTTCTCACAATTTAAGGCACCAAAAGATGAAGAAAACACATCAATGGGAAGCAAAAAATCTCAAGGATGGAACACTTACTTGTTGGAGTGAATTGAAACACCAAAAACGAAAGCAAAATGCGATCAAAAGGCTTAGGGGAGCAAGAGGCCGCAAGCCTTCGTGTTCTCTCTTTTCTTGAATGAGGGGGGAAGTTTTTGGATGCCCAAAACGTTCCCCTCCCTCGTTTTTATAATTTGGGTGCAGGGGTTGCTCGCCCAGGCGAGCTCAGCTCGCCCAGGCGAGCTAACCTGCCATTTTTTTTTTTGAGGGGAACATTAACCATGTCCCCTCCTCCCTTATGGGCCAGCGTTTACCTAACTTGAACCTACTTAAGTTAGAATTAGGCATCGATTACTTATTTAAAACAAACAAATAGTAAAAGAACTGCAAACACCAAGGATACAAGGCTGCCTTGCAGCGACGTTCTCTGCTCGTTTAGCGCCGGGAAAATGGCAACAATTGGTCGGTCGTGACCCCATCCCCACTTGCATCCGTTCCTATGTACCTGCAAATAGGAAACAAAAACGCGCAGCCAATCGTGTCCGGTCATCGTCTTACCTTGGTTGATTTCTGCCATTGATTTGTCTTGACTTTGGACCGTGGCCTGAGACGATTCTACTCTTTGCTATCACAAGATATGCATGTGCATGTATGAATGTATGAATGTTTCTGATGCGATCATTTTATTTTAGTGGAGGCTGGTTAGGTCCAATTTTAAAATAAACGTTTGGGGGCACCCCCATACACTGAGCGAAGAGGGCTCATGCTTATAACAAATCTAAAACACAAAGTTTGAAACCAAAGAGAGGACTAAAATCTCGCCTATCTTTTCCCTTTTTTAAAAGAACAAGAACAAATACAGAGGAAGGGAATCCCTGGAGGAAACCAGGAAGAACAAAAACTCAAAACTAAAAGAACATGCAACGGTCCTCTCGATTGCCCCAGACTTCAAGCGTAATATCGTTTAACTACATCGGAGTTCACGGGCGAAGGCAATTCCTCGCCATCCATATGGGTGAGTATCAGAGCACCCCCAGAAAAAGCTCTTTTCACAATGAAAGGTCCTTCATAATTCGGGGCCCACTTGCCTCGATTATCTTTAACAGCGTGGGACATCTTCTTCAGCACGAGGTCTCCCTCGTTGAACTTGCGTGGGCATACTTTCTTGTCGAATGTGTTCTTTATCCTTCGTTGATACAAACGCCCATGGCTCATGGCGACCAAACGCTTACCTTCAATAAGGTTAAGTTGGTCGTAGCGTGCTTGAGCCCACTCTGACTCTTCTAGGCCTGACTCCGCCATTATCCTCTGAGAAGGAACTTCTACCTCAAATGGGAGTACTGCCTCCATCCCATAAACCAAGGAATACGGCGTTTCCCCAGTAGAAGTTCGTACCGAGGTTCTGTATCCGTGTAGGGCGAAAGGCAACATCTCGTGCCAATCCTTGTATGACACCGTCATCTTTTGAACAATCTTTTTAATATTCTTATTCGCAGCCTCTACAGCCCCATTCATCTTTGGCCGATAAGGGGTAGAGTTATGATGCTGGATCTTGAAGTCTTCGCACATCTCCTGCATCATCTTATTGTTCAGATTGGTGCCATTGTCAGTAATGATCTTCCTGGGGAGTCCGTATCGACAAATCAACTCCTTCTTTATGAATCTAACTACCACATTCCTTGTGACGTTAGTATAGGAGGCTGCTTCGACCCATTTGGTGAAGTAATCTATCGCCACAAGAATGAATCGGTGACCATTTGACGCTTTGGGTTCTATGGCCCCAATGACATCTATTCCCCACATAGAAAAAGGCCAAGGGGCGGACATGACATTTAGCGGATGTGGCGGAACATTGACATTGTCTGCGTATGCCTGACATTTATGACACTTCCTTACATGAGCGCAGCAATCACTTTCCATGGTGAGCCAATAATAACCGGCCCTAAGGATTTTTCTGGCCATGGCATGCCCATTGGCATGTGTCCCAAAGGAGCCCTCGTGGATCTCCTCAATCATGAAGTTCGCCTCCTTGGCATCTACGCATCGTAGGAGGGTCATGTCGTGGTTTCGTTTGTACAGGATGGTACCACTTACAAAGAAACCAGTAGCCAATCTCCTCAACGTCCTTTTGTCATTGTCAGAAATCCCTGGTGGGTATTCCTTGTTCTCGACATACTGCTTGATGTCGAAATACCACGGTTTACCATCCCGCTCTTCCTCTATTGCATAACAATATGCCGGCTTGCCTTGAGATTTGAATTCGATGTATGGCAGATCCCCGTGTGGGGCAAGCTGAAACATGGATGCCAGGGTGGCTAGCGCGTCAGCCATCTGATTCTCTTCCCGAGGTATGTGGTGGAAGGAAATGTCGTCAAAGTACTTGGCTAACCTCAAGATGTGAGTTTGATAGGGTATCAACTTCGAATCCCTAGTTTCCCATTCTCCGTTCAACTGGCGTATGACCAAAGCTGAGTCTCCATACACCTTGAGTAGTTTTACATCAAAATCAATGGCCGCCTGAACCCCGAGGGCGCATGCCTCGTACTCGGCCATATTGTTGGTACAATCAAAACCTAGCCTAGCCGTGAAAGGAACACACTAATCATCCGGGGATACAAGGACTGCCCCTACTCCGTGGCCCAAAGCATTTGATGCCCCATCGAAGCAAACAATCCATTTGTCTAGGTCCTCAAGCGTCCGCTTCTCTTCAAACAGGGCCATGATATCTTCATCTGGGAACTCGGGGTGCATCGGCCGATAATCCTGGAGGGGTTGCTGGGCCAAATAATCCGCTAAGGCACTTCCCTTTACTACCTTTTGGGTGACGTAAACGATATCGAATTCAGACAATAGTACCTGCCACCTAGCGATTCGTCCCGTGAGGGCTGGTTTTTCAAAGATGTATTTTACGGGATCCATTTTGGAAATAAGCCACGTGGTATGGCTGAGCATGTACTGCCTAAGCCGATGTGATGCCCATACCAGAGCACAACACGTCCTTTCCAACATTGAGTAGTTCATCTCACATGCGGTAAACTTCTTGCTCAGATAGTAGATGGCTTGCTCCTTCTTCCCAGAATCATCATGTTGACCCAACACGCACCCCATAGACTCGTCCAACACGGTCATGTACAGGAAGATGGGTCTTCCTGTTACAGGTGGCATGAGTACCGGGGGATTCGCGAGACTTTGTTTGATCTTCTCGAAAGCCTCTTGGCAGTCACTGTTCCATAGGACCGCTTGGTTCTTACGTAACAGCTTAAAAATGGGCTCACAGGTAGGGGTGAGCTGCGAGATAAATCTTGTGATATAATTCAACCTGCCCAAAAATCCCCGAACCTGCTTCTCCGTGCGTGGTTCCGGCATTTCAAGGATAGCCTTCACTTTCTCGGGATCTATCTCTATCCCTTTCTGACTTACGATAAATCCTAGCAGCTTGCCCGACTTTACCCCAAAGGTGCACTTGGTTGGGTTCAGTTTTAATTGGTATTTTCGCAACCTTCCAAACAGCTTACGCAGATTGACAAGGTGTTCGTCCTCAGTCCGAGACTTAGCAATCATGTCATCTACGTAGACCTCTATTTCCTTATGCATCATATCATGGAATAATGCCACCATGGCACGCTGATAGGTTGCCCTAGCGTTTTTCAACCCGAAGGCCATCACTTTATAGCAGAATGTCCCCCATAGGGTGACGAAAGTGGTCTTCTCTACATCTTCGGGTGCCATCTTTATTTGATTATACCCCGAGAACCCATCCATAAACGAGAAAAGGGCGAACTTGGCCGTATTATCTACCAATATGTCAATGTGTGGCAGGGGAAAGTTGTCCTTAGGACTGGCTCGGTTCAAGTCCCGGTAGTCCACACACATTCGAACCTTGCCGTCCTTTTTCGGGACTGGGACAATGTTGGCCACCCACTCCGGGTATCGGGCCACAGCTAAGAAACCTGCGTCAAACTGCTTCCTTACTTCTTCTTTAATTATTAAGGACATCTCGGGTCTCATTCTTCGTAACTTTTGCTTAACCGGAGAAGACCCAGGATTCAAAGGCAACTTATGCTGCACAATGTCGGAATCCAGACCGGGCATGTCTTGATATGACCACGCAAAGACATCTTGATACTCTTCAAGAAGGGTTATCAAGCCTTGGCGGATAAGCGCGGTCATGCCGGTTCCTACCTTTACTTCCTTCTTTTCCTCCGTGGTCCCCAAGTTTATCAATTCGGTTTCTTCTTGGTGGGGCTTCATTTCACGTTCTTCCTGAGCGACCAACCTCTCCAATTCCGGCGACAGGACGTCCTCTTCCTCATTTATCGTTTGGCTTATGTCTCGATCGAAATCGATTGTCGAACCCTCGTTGTTAGGATCCTCAAAGAAACGACCCTCATATCTATACCAAACAAGAAAAAAGAAACAAAAACATGCAAAATGATATGAGAAAGGGTGGTACTGCAAGAACAGATGAAACAAGATCTCTTTGTTTATTTAATAAGGTAGGTTTCACAAAACGAAAGAGAAAGGAAATCTATAGGCTCTAATTACATTGAATCAGCAGTATAGACTTCTGACTGGCTTATCAGGCGCCAGTTCCCCACTTGGGAATCGGGGTGGCATGGTTGCACAAAACTTGGTGAGTTTTGAGGGAACTCCTCTTCTATTGCGGCCACCTCCTCCTCAGACACCATTCCAGCGCTGGTGAAACACTGGCTAATACGGTCGGGCCATACCCTATCTGCCCGAAATCTTGAGGGCACGTTCCTCCTTCCCGGCATCCCGGGCTCGTACCCTAATCCATACTTGTATGGATTTCCCTTGATATCAACCACGTCGGGATCCTCGAGGCAGTCTTTGCCTAGACCCATTCCGGGCTCAAATCCATTCCTGAGCATAACACGTGCCACCATTATGGCCGCGTTGGAGAGAGAAGGTAGCGACGGACTTGGTTCCACAGAGGCGCAGCTCACAACCTCAAAGGATTGGAAAGCCGTTTTCAATGATTCTTCCGCCGCTTCTACGTACGGTGCGGAGGAAGGGCAGCTCACTAACATATCCTCTTCACCCGACACTATCACTAAAAGTCCACCCACTGCAAACTTCAATTTCTGGTGAAGCGTTGATGGGACTACTCCCAGGGCATGAATCCAAGGTCTTCCCAAGAGGCAGTTATAGGCAGGATTTATATCCATCACTTGAAACACCACATTGCAAGTGTGGGGGCCTATCTGAATGGGAATGTCGATTTCCCCCATTACTTCCCGCCGAGTGCCATCAAAGGCTCGCACCACCATCGAGCTCGACTTTAAATGTGACGCACTAAAAGGAAGCTTTTCCAAAGTGGACCTCGGCATCACATTTAAACTCGATCCATTGTCGATAAGTACCTTTGCGACAACGTGGTCCATACATCTCATTGACACATGTAGAGCCTTGTTGTGTCCTCTCCCCTCAATGGGAATTTCTTCTTCCGCAAACGCGATGTAGTTGTTGGTGGTTATATGATTAACGATGCCTTTGAAACCCTCTACTGAGATATCATGTGCCACATGGGCATCGTTAAGGACCTTCATCAACAGCGCACGATGAGGCTCGGAGTTTATGAGTAGTTCAAGCAAGGAGATCCTTGCTGGAGTTTTATTTAGTTGCTCGACTACCTTAAACTCGCTTTGTTGGATGAGGCGGAGGAACTCATGGGCCTCTTCCAAAGTCACTGTTTTTCCTTGAATTCCCTCTTTCTTTTCGGCTCCTCTTGCCACGGGAGGATCTACTTCTTTCGAGGGGGTGGCTATGTCTGTGGGCTCTTGGACTATGGGCGCCTTCCCTTTAGAGGGCAGTTCCGCCGGGTGAGGGGAAGCGAACACTCGACCACTGCGGGTCACGCCACTGAGGCTGGTGATGTTGGTTACCTTAGCTGATAGGGAGCCAACTTCGGTTACAACTCTTTCGCTGGACGTGGGAGGGGTATACTTCCACGGAACGACCTTATTACTTTGATATGCAAATGGCGTTGGCTTGGGTGCCGCCTGCGGGTATATGGGTGTGGAGCCGGTCCCTTTCCTAGTAAAACATATCACTAGGGCCTTGGGGGTTAAAGGAACCCTCTTCTCTTCCGATTGCATGCAGATTTGTGGTTCCTCCTTCCCTCCTATGAACACTTCAAGCTGCCCGCAATCCATGAGCCGCTGAAGCAATTCTTCCACCACGGGACAGGTTTCCATGTCATGGGACTCCCCAAGGTGAAACAAACATTCATCCCTTTCATCCCCACATCGGGGGACCATGCACGCCGCTTACAGCGATTGATAGATGAAACGTCTGGAAGTAGTCACATCTCCTAACCTCTTTGTCCGTGGTGGCCCGTCCTCTTCGACGGCGTTCACGCTAGCACCTCCATGACTAGCTAGCGGGTTGGTTTTAACATTTGGGCCTTCTTCCTGAAACGCCAACCAGCCGGCACTAATCAGATGTTGTACCTTATACTTGAACGGGATATAGGAGTCAATATTGTGTCCGGGAACTCCACTGTGATACACACACTTGGCACCCGGATCATACCACTTGGGGTAGGGTGGCTGGAGAACTTTCCCGGGTATGGCCACCACCAAGTGATTCTCCAATAGTGAAGGCCATAATTCGGAGTATGCCATGGGAATAGGAGGGAAGTTGTCTTTCGGGTGCTGTGCATACTTATAGGTCGCGCCGGGGGCTGTATTATTAACTGGCCGGGGTGCGGCTGGAGCTGTGCGTTGGGCCGGCGCTCTTTCTGCCGCGGGTGGTCCTTTTACTTGAGTCGGGAGGGAATTCCCGGCTCAGATCAAAAAATTTGGGGGATTGGGCTGGTATGAGCTTTGGATGTTTTGGGGTGCTTTCATCCATGTTGGGGCGGTGGTGACCGCGTGGGCGTCTCCTTCCTTTTTCCTTGCGCCCACTGTTGGGGCTCTTCTGTTGTTGTTGGGGGCCATATTGGCAGCATATTCAAACTTGCCTTTTCGTAGCCCGGTTTCAATCCTTTCTCCGGCGAAGACGAGATCCGCAAAGTTAGCTGGCATGTAGCCTATCAGCTTTTCATAGTAGAACGTGGGTAACGTATCTACCATGATTGTGATCATCTCCCTTTCCGTCATGGGCGGTACGACTTGAGCTGCGAGATCTCTCCATCTCTGGGCATATTCCTTAATGGACTCATGCTCTCGTTTAGTCATACCTTGAAGCTGGTTCCGATCGGGAGCCATGTCCGTATTGTACTGGTACTGCCTAATGAAGGCAGTTGCCAAGTCCTTCCATGATCGGATCTGGGAAGCTTCCAGATTGGTATACCATGCTACAGCTGCCCCGGCCAAGTTGTCTTGAAAGAAATGGACCAACAACTTTTCGTCCGCGGAATACGCCCCCATCTTCCGGCAATACATCTGGAGATGCCCCTTTGGACATGTCGTACCTTTGTACTTATCAAAGTCCGGTACTTTGAACTTGGGAGGGATGACGATATTGGGCACAAGACACAAATCTGCCAAATCCGAGAATGGGTAATTGCCGAGGCCCTCGACTGCCCTCAACCTTTCTTCAAGCGCCTCAATCTTTCCTTTATCTTCTGCAAAGGGAACAGATTCTTTTACGGGTGTGGGTGAGGCCGGGGCATGGCGGACTATGTTCGGCTGGGGTAGTTCATGCGGGGACGGATCTTTGAGGTGGAGCAGGGGGCCAAGATGGGTATCTCTTTCCCCATCGTCTTGCCCGGGATAGTCTTCATAAGGTGGGAGTTGCCCCTCAAAAGTAGGGGCTTGGCTTAAATCTTCCGGGGTGGCACGAGGGGTGAAGTCCGGAGGTAGGCCATAAGGATAAGCTTGCGGACTATACCTTCGACCAAACACGGCCGTGCTTCTATCTAGGCCCGGATTCAAGACGGGTTGCAGCACCGGCTCCGCTTCCCTAACTGTACTGGAGGCGGTTGCGATGGCTTTATCCTCTATGGTTTTCTGGAGTATTAACATGACCTCCGAGATGGAAGCCATTTGATCTTTCAAGGCCGATAGATCGGCCTTCATCTATTCCTGCACGCCCTCTTCATTATCCATTTTTCTGGATCGAGTGTTATAGGGGTGCCTTGGTGTTTTCTTAGTTATGATGAAATTCCTAAAGAAATAAACAACGGTGAGTATGCCACCAAAACATGAGTATGCAAATGGATGATCGGAGCACTTGGATCCACCCCAAGATTTTTAGATAACGTAATGAGTCCAGAACTTTCTCATTTTATAAAAAGAACAAAGCTTTCATCTAGCCAAGATTATACAAGGGTGTTACAAAAGAAACTAACGATTCCTAATTATATGGGCCATCAAATCTATCATGTGCTGACAGTAATTGATTAGCCCATGAATCTCCTCGGGGGCAGTACACACTTCGGCCATGGCTTTTGCTTTGGCTAACAGACGCGAGAGGTCTTGACTCCCATTCAAGGTGAAGGCAAACCTATCCATCCACATAGTCGCTTCTTGATGCAGCGCATCAATCACCCTTCCTCTTGCCTCTTTTTCGGCATACACTTGTGCATAGTCCTCCACTAACTTTTGTTCATGGGCCGTGGACTGGTTCAATTCTTCCTTGTATTGTCCTATGATGGCTAGCATGCTTTGCTCGGTGGCTTCCAAGTGTTGAGCCAAATTCCTTTTGGACCTTGCGCAAGCAACTAACTCTTCTTTTAAGATCATGCCATGCACCCGCGACCGATCTCTTTCCTCTCTTCGGAGCTTGAGCTCACTGTTGCTACCCCACAATGCTCCTCGGAACTTCTCTCGACCGTATTCCTCCTTGCGAGCCCTTTTGGTTTCTTGTTCAAGGGCTTTTGCAGTAGCCGCGTTTTCTTCTTGTAACTCGGTGCACTCCTTCCGGATGTGTGTAGCAGCTGACTTGAATTTTTCCTTGGCGAGTCTCGCTTTCCCTAGCTCCAACTTTAGAGCTCGGACTTCTTCATCTTCCTCCGGAGCTTCGAAGTTCTCCTCGTCGATAACCTTCAACTTGGAGAGCCAATCTAACCCCCGCGTGTGAATTCTTAGCCATCCATGATAACCTCCGATGACGCCGTTTCGGATGCCTCTAAGCTCCTTGTCTTTCCTCAACGGACTCCTCCACGCCTTGTGGATTCTTTGTATAACCTTGAGACTTTGGGCGCCTAAATCTCTCACAAGGAAAGGCGTGAGACTTTCTTCGGTTGGCGCTCCCCTCATGGGATAACCTAGCTGTCTTATGGCGAGTGCGGGATTATAATTAATACAACCCCTAGTCCCTACCAGTGGAACATTAGGATAGTCCCCACACGAGAAAAGAACTCCTTCCTTGCCTTCCTTCCAACGCGGAAACCAATGGATCGTGCTGCCCCCTATCACAGCCAAATGTTGGTCCCAAACGACTCTTCCTTTTTCAGCGCATGAGCGATAGCTTTGAAGCGGACACGGGTGTCTCGTGTCTTGTCAGAATAGGTGTGAAGTCAACCATACACAGAGAGCGGGTAAACAACAAACAATCCGTGCACTGTTTTTCTCGCACCTCTGGTCAAAGGTGTCGAACAAATCTGCCAAGATAGCCACCACTGGACTTTCCTTGCTATGGTGATATGTGAGGAAAGCATCAATGGCGGCTAAGTCTACCAAGCCATCAACATTCGGAAAGAGGACAACCCCAAAAATCAACAAAGCTAAAATATCTGCAAACGGGCCCCACTTCTCTTGGCTCGCCATATCCCTTGCTTTGCCTTCCAAGTATTTCCGAGGCAGGCCCACCACGCCGTTCCGAGTTTGCTTCGTGCGATCCAACTCCTTTGCTGAATCCCCAACCACAGCCGCAATCTTGCTTAAGGAAGGAAGAAAACCGGAGAAGAGATACGGTTTCCTCCCCCCTAGAGGGCATCCTAATATTTCCTCAAACTCTTCAATAGTTGGGACCATTTGGAAGTCCCCAAACGTGAAACACCTCAACGGCTGGTCGTAGTATTGGGCGAGGGATACGACAGCTTCCGTAAATACCTCCACTATGGTCAAATCTAGAATCTTCCCATAAACTTTGCGGAAGGCTTGCCTTTGGAGGGGTCCCATCAATCGTCCCAATTCCTTGAGGCTAGTGACGTCTAGACCTTTAACCTTGACTAGATAAAACCTTTTGCCGTTTTGATTTGTCCCCATCATTTTACCTAAAAAAGGGGTGGATCAAGACTCCGACATGAATGATGCAATGCGTATGCATGAAACGAAAAGAAAACAACACAAAAGGGGTAATTCACACATACGAGACCGCAGAGATCCAATTTTAATGCTACGTTTTGGGCATGACTGCGCCTTAACGTAGCATTAAAAAGGTTACATATTACTCCAAACATCACTTGCAAAACTATAAACTAGTGCTATTCACCAAAAATGCATGAGAACAAATGGCACGGAGCGTGTTTGCTCTTTGCCCCTATTTGGGAACCTAAGACAATATCTAGGGGTCTTTAATAACTATTTCCCCAACCATTCATAACTCACACGACTGTTTTCTAGAGGTATCATCACTCAAGATAATAATATTGTGGCGGTATGGAATACCAGCGACAACACATTATAAAGAGAGAAAGCTCTAGACGAGGTTTCACTATTATCAAGCAAGTCGGAGACCTAGCATGATGATAGATTCACCTCCACTCCTTAAATTCCCATGAACCCGGGTGTAGGGCCCCTTTTTGCTCAAACCCGTGGGTGCTTAGAATGCAGTGTAAAGAATGCGAAATAAACAACAATTTATTTACATTTTACACAGTTCAACAAATGCACACACGAAGCTTTACAAATCCACAATTCCTTAAAAGTAGGCCTAACTCACAAAAAGTCCCCAGTAGAGTCGCCAACTGTCGCAACGTGCCCTTCGCGGGCGAGCGAGGGCGAGGCTCACGGATGCGCTTTCCAAAGGAAGAAAGGTGCGCGGAGTCGCCACCAACGTTTATTTGTGGAAAACGTCGGGAAAACCGAAGGAAACCGGTCAAAATGAGAATTCTAAGTTCGGGAGTTGTATTTACGCTTGAGGAAGGTATTAGCACCTCTTACGTTTGTCTCGAAAGACAACAGCCTTATTTCTAGAATTGTGGAATTGTGTTACCTTAACTTTTATTTCTTTTTATTTTTTGAGGTCGACAAAAGCGGGGCTTTTGCTCCTACGTACCCTCCTTTGGAGAGGAAATCAGACCTACGTAGTTCTTCCTTAAGCGTGAATCGAGTGATTTTTTTTACTTGAAAAGTGATCATTTTAAGGCATTGGACCTTAAAAATGATCCATTTTACTTGGTAAGAAAACTGAAATGATAAATTTTCAAAACCCTATTTTTGTGGACGAGCTTGACTAGGCGAGTTGATTTTAGCCTTAGTTTCACTTTAGTTATTTAGTCAATTCAATTAAGAATGAGAACTCCCAAAGAGAAAACGTCCAATTGATTTTCCGCTTTACTTTACTAAAGAAATATTTTTTGGTTATTATATTATTATTTTACCTCTTTTTTTTATTTCCAACATGGTTACGGCACGACCGAACGGTCGGAATTCATTTTAACAAAAATTACCGGATGATACAATTCAAACGATCGGTAGAAATTTATTTTATTTTTACATTAAGCGAGGAATGACTTAAATAAATGACTTAAGCACATCAAAAGGCGGTATAAAAAGTAAATGAAAACGAGAATGAAAATACATGAAACGCAATGTGGACCACCACGGGTTCATAGAATGAATTGAAAAGCTTGGTTTGAGGTACTTACCCGTTGAAGATCGAAGAACAATGAAGAACGAATGAAGAACGCCGAAGAACGGTTGAAACCTTTTGCGAAATTCTTCACGGAAACGTTACGGAAGCGTTTCGGAAGCGCCTTGGCTTAGATTTTCTTCACGGAAACAATTTTTCCAAGCAAATTCGAAAGAGAGAGAAGTGCCTAAGGGGCTGAACCCTTTTCTTCTTCACTTCCTCCCTTATTTATAGCAAAATAGGGGAGATGCTTGCCGCCCAGCTCGCCCAGGCGAGCCAGGTTGCTTCCTCCAGAAGCAACAGCCTTCTGGAGGAAGCTTTTGGAAGGCCCAAGTGGGCCTGATTGCTATTTACACCCCCCTTTTTACTAAATGCACCCCCTTTCTATTTTTTTGTAATTCTTTTTCCGTAACGTTACGAAACTTTACGAATTTCGTAACGATACTTATTTTCCTTCCGCAAGGTTACGAATACTTACGGATTATGTATTTACTCCTTTTTTACCTTTCGAAGAAGTCACGAAAACTTACGGATTGCGCAAAAACACCTCTTTTCGACTTCCGCCACATTACCGAATTTCACGGAACACGCAAGCCTGCTTCCTTTCGATTTCTGAGACGTCTCGGGACTTCATTTATTGCATGTCATCAAGTAATAATCCCCGGACGAAATTAGGGTATGACAAGCATGAAAACACAAAAAGACATAAAAAAGGACAAACATCTTGAAGTCATATTTGCACACTTGATTAAAGACTGTCATCCCTTGTGATGGACGCGTGGGGTGCTAATACCTTTCCCGTGCGTAAAAATAACTCCCAAACCTTTCACACTTAAAGTTCGTAGACCACACCTTTCCGATTTTTCCGACGTTTTTCTTGAATAAACGTTGGCGGCGACTCCGCGCGTTCTCCTTCCTTGGAAGACGCTCACGTGAGCCCCGCGCCGCCCTCCTGCCGAAGGGTAGATTGCGACAGTATCCAATTACACAATGTTTTTTAGCACATCCCAATCAACCAAAACATGTTGTAATATGTTACTACATAATAGGTTACATATGTACATCTTTCAAAATCAAAGCTAATCTTGACTTGAATTGAGTTGATTTTCTTAAGGCATGACCTAAGCTATTTCTATTATTAAAGGATACATATGACTAATACTAAAACAAGAAATACAATGCAACATCCATACATGTTTGGCATATCAAATTAAAACTAAAACATAAATCTAAAGGTTCTTCAACTCTTAATGTCAACACTCCTCTTCCTTGCCTCTACACTCCATAGTGGCAAATATCAATTCATTTTAGAGTGGAATATATCTACCATTGTCTTATTGTATTGAAGGTTTCAAAAGTTGATTGGGGTCTTAAACCTTTCAGGGTCTTGGATTGTTGGTTTCAAGATGGAAATTTTGAGAAATTTTATGGAGGAGTCATGGAAGAAGATGTCAATTCAAGGATGGGGAACATTTATACTTATAGAGAAGTTGAAAGGCCTAAAGTCAAGCTTGAAGGTATGAAATGCAAATAAGTTTGGAAACATTCATAAAATGCATCAAGGTATTGTCATTGATGGCATTTGGGAGGATGACCCACTCAAAGTCAAGCATGAAGTCAAAAGTTTTATATTAAAAAAGGTTTAAGGAGGAGGAGAGAAATAGGCCATATTGGATGGGATTAATTTCCCTTAAATTTTATAGGATGATAATGATTTGTTGATGGCTAATTTTTAGAAGGTAGAAGCTAAGGAAGTAGTGTGGGAATATGGTAGTTAAAAAAGCCAATGGTCTGATGGATTCAATTTAAAATTCATTAAGACCTTTTGGAGTACTATGAAGGAAGACATCAAGAGAATTCATGAAGAATTTCATGCTCATGGTGTGATCCCTAGAGGTTGCAACTCTTTTTTTGCCCTTATTTCTAAAGTAGATGATCCTCAAGGCTTAGGGGATTTTAGACCTATATACCTTATGTATGTATAAAATTTTGACAAATTATAGCAAGGAGATTAAAAGGTGTCTTGGTCGACGTTATTGATAAGTGCCAAACAGCTTTCTTGGAAGGTAGACATTTGTTACATAGTGTCATGGTGGCAAATGAAGTGGTGGATGAACCAAAGAGGAGGAAGAAAAAATGCTTGGTGTTCAAGGTTTAACTATGGGAAAACATATGATTTTGTCTCGTGAGAATTCTTGTTTTATATGATGCAAAGGTTGAGATTCGGAGATAAATGGAATGGTTGGGTCAAACAATGTTTGATTTCAACGCACATTTTAGTGTTAGTCGATGGAAACCTTTTTGATGAGTTTGTTCCACAAAGAGGTTTAAGATGAGTTTTCCACTTTCACCATTCCTTTTTACCATAGTGGCAGAAGGTTTGAGTGGCTTCGTGAGAGAAGCAGTTGCAAAAAAATTGTTTCAAAGTTTCCTCATCGGTAGAAATGCCATTAAGGTTAATTTATTGCAATATGTTGATGGTACAATCTTCTTTGGGGATGCATCTTATAGTAATGTCACAACAATCAAAAGTATGTTGAGAAGCTATGAGATCATTTTTGGACTTAAAGTGAACTTCTACAAAAACTCACATTGATCTATGCACATTAACTATTCACGTGTCAGTCAATAATTATAATTTCAAGCATTAAATAGTCATATTTTTCATCAAATGCCTTTTAAAAATAAAAAAATAAAATACATAACAAAAATATGTTTTTGTTATACATAACACATTGAAAACATGTTTGTTTTTTGCTATGCTATGTATAACAAAAACATGTATTTTGGGGGTGGAAAAAAATAATCGGAAGAAACATAATTCCGCTGTAAATGTTGCATAGAGGAATCATGATTCCTTGGGATGAACATTTTCGGAATAATGAAAAGGCCACCCATATGGGTGATGAGAATAGTAATGTTTGGGGTGAGAATAACAACTCCCCATGTTGGTAGGTACTTGGGCGTTGATCTTTTATAATATACTGACAACAAGCGGATCCCATGCAATGCACAGATTTTTTAGTGACAAAAGAGAAAAAGGAAAAAAAAAAGGAGAGAAAGAGAGACAAAAAAGTGAATTGTAAAAAATAATAAAAAATATTGTCCAAGTGTGTGTGCCTACGTGTGCGTGTGTGGATATTTTTTTTTGGAATTGCTATACTTCCCCTTATTACTAGCACACTCCCCTTTGCAAAAAAAATACTCCAAAATATCCCTTTTCATAAATTAGTATTGAATGATT
Organism: Glycine max; assembly: GCF_000004515.6. Lineage (NCBI taxonomy): Eukaryota > Viridiplantae > Streptophyta > Magnoliopsida > Fabales > Fabaceae > Glycine > Glycine max. The sequence goes on along the minus strand of NC_038253.2, from coordinate 30,946,071 downwards.
TTTCACTCCCTTTTCTATTCTTTACTTGATTGGATCATGTGGCTACACTCTCAAACAATGCTGACAACACTGATTGCAACCACGAGAGCTTTCTTCAGATCCTCAACATACTTGAGAGGCTTCGTGCCACGCTGCTGGCTTTGTCACTACTAGCGGCACTCGACATTGGTGAAGCATTCCAAGTCAAAGAGAGTGCGGAAGTGACGTTGCAAAACACGACAACATCATTTTTAAGCATCAATGTGATATAGACAAGCTATGCTTAGCTCTTAGTGACGAATATATGGGGGGCTAGTAGGGGCATCATAGCCCCCCTCCCTCAAAAGGTTTAATAGATATATAATAATTAATAAAATATATACTACTTATAGTAAAAAAAATACTTACCGATAAACCTAATAATATGGGTTATCAATGATTATATACTAATCTTTTTAATAATATTTGTTGACACTAATTATAATTTAACTGAAAGAGATATGTTTATTAATTATAAATATGATAAAAATGACATTTTTTTACCAATGGTTACCTATACTAATTATATTTTGTGTATTATTATAAGTCTCATTTATCTATCTATATATCTAATTATTAACATTAATTATGATTAAGATTATGTTATAAACATATTTATATATAGTTGTTATAAAATTAATTTGACAAGTTTTAGTTATTAGGGTAAAATATGTTTTTAATTTATATACTTTTATTAAATCTTGTTTTTATTAGTCCTCAAACTTTCACATCAAGTAATTTAGTTCCTGAATATTATAAAAAGTGTGTTTTTAGTCTCTTCTCACAACTTGAAGTTAAAAAGGTACGAAAATTAAGGAGTAAACCCAAAGACTAAAATCATTTTTTTAATAAATTCCAGAGACTAAGTTGTATGATTTAAAATTTCAAGAACTAAAAATAAGATTTATCTAAATTATAAAGGACTAAAACATATTTTATCCTAGTTATTATCATATCCAATGAGTTTGTTCCTCTTTTATATGATGGAATTTTTGTTTATTTGATTAGTATTGTGCCTATGAAACAAAAAATTCTTTCAAAACTTGAAAATAAATTAGTATGAATTATTTCCTTATCTGTCCTTCTTTGCTATAGACACTACTAGAAAAAGAATTTTTCATATCAATTATTTAGCATATTTCACAACGGTTCAAAAATCGTCTTTGAAGTCACTGTTGTAGAAAGTTAACACTTTCCACAATGGTTTTTAAATCATCTTAGAATCTTGGTTTCTACATCGATTCTCTTCAAAATCGTCTTAAAATGTATTTTTTTAAATATTAAAAAAATTAACATTTCTAGATGATTTTTAAAAAAAATCATCTTAAAAAGTCTATTTTCTAAGATAATTTTCTGAGGAATCATTTTAGATAATCTACTTTCTAAGATAATTTTTTAAACAACTGTCTAAAAAAGTCAAATTATATATATTATTATACTATTTCTACCTTTTCCACAATATATATTCTTAAAAGTCAAATTAGTTTTCTGTTAAATGTTTTTCTTTTCACAATATTAAAAGAAAAGAAAAGAAAAATATATGTGAAATGTGAATTGATGAATAAAGCAAGATATAAATAAAAAGAAAGATCCTTAAAAAAAAAGCAATTATGTAAGGAATGTGAGAAAAAAAAGGGTGTTAATTGGAAAATCAAAATCCTAATTTTATCATTTAAATAATATTGTGTCCATACTTCGACCCTTTTCTAATTTCTAATTTGCTATCTATACAGATGTTGGCATACCATAATGATTTAAGTACCATTTGCCACACTGCACATTTAATTGTAAAACACATGCAACTCATACAATTTTCTAACATAAATATTGCCTTGTTAACTTCTATTTTTTACTAGATTTAATAACCCGACAGTAGAAGGAAAATAATGGATTTTACCAATTGCAATTAAAACATGTAATGTAATCTAGCTTATAAGGACACATAATTAACCGTGACAATTTTATGAAGTGATTTGGCAAGCAATATTTTCCAAGAGAAACCATCTCACGTAGAATAATGCGTTCTGTGAAGCATAAAACAACGAAAGACATAAAAATAAACAAGTAACCAAACTATGTTCCCTTGGTCAAATAATTTCAAGATTAACTATTGTGTATATCTAGAAGATTGACTCCAAATAAACAAAATATTTAGTAGCTATACTTAACGAAATACTACATAATGCCTAAAAAGAGAAGGAATCCGAGACTCAATCCAACCTCATAGATCATGTTGTCGTGATCAATATTATCTTGCCAAATAACCTATATAATATGGCTTGTTAGATAATCATTTATTGTGATTCGAACCGATGAATGGCTAAAGGTAACTGTTTAAACTTCTTTTCAGGCATGAGGAGTCTTGAAGGCAAATACCTGATAATCATTTGAATTACTATGATGTCTTCGAGGACTTGAAAGAAAAGAGACAAAGTTGTTCAAATTGTGAGAAAACATTTTATATGTAGGGTGGTGAAAGGACTCAAAACTATCTAATATGAAAAAGGGGGTTTGCAAGGATATAAATGAAGAGGTCATTAACAAAATCTACTGCCTTGTCTTTGGATTTAAGCTTGAAAAAAGTCCTACAAATATTTGTTCTGGAAAGGGCTACCATATCCGGATGGTTGACCGAAGTGGAACTACTCATTTAACTTCTTTGCCCCTGTCTATTTCTTTAAGGAGTTGGACAAAGCATTGATAGAGGGGATCAGAGACAGTTCCAAAGGCGGACAAGCCTTGTTAGTTTATTACTTTATCCAAAATTTATATGTTCTGAACTAATGTTTACTTCACTTTTGTCACTAAAAATCTCACACTTCTATCACTTCAATTTTTAGGCTCATTATTTTTGACCTCTACATATTTATATTCAATGCAATTATACGTGTCAAGGTCCCCTTTAGATGTTTTATAGATCCGTCCCCATAGAGGACCCAAGTCCATATTTTCCTTACAACAACAGTTAAAAGCTTCAACATTTATTTCCTTAGCAAAAAGACAGGATAAAGATTAATGAAGAGGTGCAGAGGAAAAGTGAAAATTAAATAAGCCATCTACAAATTAGAGAGATATCCATTGTATAGTTTTGGAAAGATCAACTAAATTACAGCTAATCCAAAGGATCATATAAAGGGCTTAAGATCATAGCATTGGGATAACTAAATTAATTATCGACTTAGTACAACAACTAGTTTCTCAAACATTATGATGCTTACGAAAAGAATCAAGTGTAACAGTATAAATTGAGCATAAATGAACTTTTTAGGACATTACATATATACCCAAGACTGCATTTCAACAGCCAGATATTACTATTGTAATTATTTTCAGTTGGATGAAAATCACAAACTTACATTCAATATAATTGTCTCGTGTGTTAGTGTTTCCACCTTTAACCCATTTTGTGCTTACTGCTGCAGACTTTTCATTGATTGTCAATGAGTTCTCAGAAGGTCTCCTATACTCATCCACCACAGGTTCGTGATGATTTACCTCATAATCATGACCGTAACGATAGTGTGAAGTATTCTCTGGTTCAGATAGTCCAAACTTGTAAAAGCTTGACTTTGAAGGGTATGAACTCTCCAGCATATATAAATGGAATTTTATGTCTTTACTTTAGAATTATGAATCTTTCTAGTAGCCTATCATTAATAACAAAAGAACAACAATAACAAAGTTTGAGATAAAATAGTGAAACACAACTACAGGACATATTTACATTAATAAAACAAGATAAGAAGAACAATTTCCATCAAACCAAGGATTATATAAAATATCTTAAACATGATATAAATGAAAATTTTTGCTAGTACCTGAGCATGCGATTCACCATAAAAAATGAAGTTGACATGTTCATAGGTGAGACCTTCAAAATATTCGATAAAGCTTCCTGTTGTATTATAGGGATAGCTAATGGTATTGTAATGGACCTCCATGTGTGGGTTCCAACTCATTTTAAATCCTTTTTGCCAAGACAAGTAGTTTGCAATCTACATAGTGAATTCAAGGCAAATTAAATTAGAAGAATAAATGCAAAGACAATGAAGCACACAAACACAAAACAAAAAAGCTTCAGCACTAACATTAATTATTAATTAATATATACAAACCTATTCTTCAATCTTGACAGATTCACCAAGGCAGATTCGTTTACCTAAGTTGAAGTAATTAACAAAAGACCACCTTGCCTCATCTGATTTAGCTACTCCAAAAATGTAAAAACCTGCAGAAGGAAAAAATCACAGATTTCGTGAGGCAAAATGTCATTAATTCAACTACGGATGTTTTATCTAGAATAATTAATTGCTCAATTCCACCCATTCTAAAAGAAAGAACAATCCAGTATGCCTAATCTAGCAATTTACATCCAAAATCAAGAAATTTCAGAACTAACAAGTGCAGTAAAGAAAAATGACAAAAAATTTGAAACGACATTAATACCAAAGCTTGCAAAATTTTAGTAATCAGCTGTAACCATCCTTAGCAATCTAATAAGTTGATATGATTATATCAAAATGTGTTTCTTATCAGTTGATCAAAATAGTGCATTCTAAGATCATGTGAAAGCAAGAAAATCTGCGAGATCTCTCTAGAAGAAATAGATATTCAATGACGAGAATAAGAAGAAAGAGAGAGCTAGAGGAAAATTGTCCTCGCAGCCAACTGCACCAAACACAAAACCACACAGATTAGCCTTTAAGCCATAATATGAACCACAAAAAAACGCAAGAAAAGAGAAGAGCCTCACAGAAGAATAGTCAGGGTGGTTGGCGATCATAGCCGCGGTGGTTTCCGCTACCAATTCATTGAGCTGGCTAGTGGTGACGCCTTTGTAGATTTCAACGCACACTTCCTGAGACACCAGAACAGGGTCATAGTGTTCGGTGCATCAAATTAAACAATCAAACATTGAGTTCTAGAAGAATCCACTCCTTGCTTTCTGCGACGATGATCCTCTCGACATCGCTTTCACCTTGAAAGGAAGAGCCTTCACACAAGGCTTCCTTTCAACCTCTTCCTCCTTGGCTCTGAAGGTGGAGAGAGCATACCGTAAGAGTGAGGTATGCGAGCAAGAGAGGAGAGGAATGAGCACGGAATTGAAGATGGGGAATGAAAATGAGAGACTGGGTGAGAGGGAATATGAAAAATGAAATTTCAATAATGACGGTTCTAGTAAAACTGCCTTTGAATATCTCATTTCAAGATGATTTTGATAAAAATGTCTTTGAAAAAATGTTTTAAAGACGATTTTGCGAGAATGTCTTTGAAAACTTTTGATTATTTACAAACCTTCTTAGAAACAATGTAGTAGAAATGTGTTTTTGCAGTAGTGAGAGGTCGTTAAGATACACCCACAACATAGTGGCTTTGGCGTGCCCTCCAAATGCTAGCGACAAGGTTTCAAAGCTTTCCTATAGGTCGAACTCGCCGGTGCTGCACCTCTCAAATGACACAACTTTCTCTTGTAACTTAGATTCTTTGTTTAATTCTTGTAGTGAATTCTTCTCTCTCTCTTTGCTTCTAGAAAGAGAAAGTAGAAGGCTTATGTGGCAATGGAGACGTTATTTATCACTCCTCCAATTGCAATGTCGTTGAGGGCTCCATGGGTTAGAGTTAGTATTGCAATGCATAACATGGGGATGGGGAAGGACTGTGTTTTTGTTTTGCTTTCTCCATTCTATTTATTTTTGTTCCTTTTTTTTCTGCTTGGTATTTTAATGGATCAATTATAGGTATATCCCAATGCACACATACCTTATTATAATAGCCATTGTTGGTTTGGAAGGTACTTTGGTTATAGGCTAAGGGTTCAAAGTTCACACATGTGACTTGGCAATCTTGGTTCAATGTTGTCTAACTTGGTTCTTGTGTGATGTACGAGTTGGGCACTAGTTGGGTGAGTGGAAAATGCTCAAGAAAAGTGACGGTCTTTGAGTGATACAAAGTGAGAATGTGTATGTATTTGTTATAGTGTTCAAGAGGACATGTAGTAGGACATGCAATTGAAGGAATTTCATGTTGTGATGCGGCTCCAACAATCCCACAACTACCAAATACCAATCAGTCAGCCACGATCCCACGACCATGTTCCCTACATAATTTGATAGTGCTATTAATAAAAACATACAAATTCTAGGTTGAAGAAGTGTATCAAATAATTTATGGGTGGACCACTATTATTAACCTTTACGACCATGTTTCCTGCATAATTTAATAATGTTGTTAATAAAAACATGCAAATTCTAGGTTGAAGAATTGTATCAAATGATTTATGGGTGGACCACTATTATTAGTCCTTAGATTTATTATAAAAATATTTCAACGGTTAAGATTAAAATTGAATATTTTTTAACAAATAAAAAAGAAAAGCAAAATGACAACTTTGTCTCCTCTTTCTTCATCCCACCTTTGCCTCAAAGTAAGACCAAAAATAAAATTAAGGGACTAAAAATAGAATTAAAAAGTTCAGGGATTAAAAATAAAAATATTAAGAAGTTTAGGGATTAAAAGGATAATAAATTTTAAAAATAAATATAGGAAATACTATTAAGGTCTAAAACAAAAACCAATCATAATGGACAATTCTTTATAATATTATATAAAGGCTTAAATATGTTTTTCATACAAGGAAAATAGGTCGTTTTCATATCACTATCTCAAATTTATTTTTGGTCAATTAAGTATCTATTTTTTTTTATGTTTCAACGTAGTACTTATCATTAGTCTCATTTTGTTAAGTGATGACGTGACCGACAAAGTGTCACATCATCAAGCCTACTCACTAACACGCCATTGCCACACGTCATCTCTTTCTATCCGGTTGAAGTTTTTGGACTCTTTAATTTCTTCACATTGTCTTCCAACATAGACAAAGCTCCCAAATCATCCTTTCCACTGGATAACACCAAATGCGACTGTTGTTGTTGCGACGACATGTCGTAGGAAGAAGTTCTCTTGCGGTGGTTATGGTTGGTCGGAGAGGATGGCGGTGACAGCGGAGGAGGGGAACACGAAAGAGATTAGTTTGGCGGCAAAATTGAAATTGGGGCAGGTTCCGTACTTTAGATGCTCATAAGCATTGTGTGAAGGATTGGAAGCAGAGAAAACTGTGTCGCATAAGGAGCACTTGAGTTTGACCGCTCTGGGTAGCCCTATTTTGGTGTTGTGCAGCAACATGGATTCCAGGTGCGGCCAATACCAAGCCCCTTTTTCCCTTTATAGTTTTGGTTCGAACCGTGACCAACCCTTCGTAGTGCTTGTGAATGACTTTTGTGGTAACTTCATCTGTTGAAGCTGAGTTAGTATAGGGTGTGGTGCTCGCCATTACAAGTGCAAAGTTGAAGAAGAAGCAATGATGATTTCTTTAATGGGAATGAATAGTTTTATTTGATCACATGTTCAAAGGTATCAATCAGGTTATGTGCATTTAGTCGGGAAAAATAGGTGGCGACGGTAGCCAAAATTTGAATTTCCAATGCATTGCCATATGAATAAGCGTTGATCTGAGGTGGGAGGGCTTGAGTTGGAGTCTAAGTTGGAAGTGGTGGATGATGGGTTGGAGAGGAAGCTAAGGAGGGGGTGAAGTCGCAACGACGGTTATGAAGGAAAAGGATGTCGTTGGGGCCTTCTTCGAGGATGATTGGTTTGGTGGTTATGGGGCTTGCGATGGATTGTGGCGGCAAGAGAACATGGTTGTTGTTGTGGTGGTTGTGGCGGTTGACAATGCGGTTGGCGACGCTGATGGTTTTTGTTAGAGAAAGGGAAGAAGGAGATGATGTGGCAATGACGTATCAGTGATTAGGCTTGATGACGTGACACTCGGTCTGTTGTGACACTCGGTCTGTTACATCATCACTTAACAGAATGAGATTAATGACATGTATTATGTTGAAACAATTTTTTTTTTCAAGTACTTAATTGACCAAAAATAAATTTGAGGTAGTAATCTAACAACAATCTATATTTCAGGTATGAAAAACATATTTATAAATTACAAATGAATAATATAGGAAAGGTAAACTTAAGTGACAAAAGTAAAATAAGTGGTTCATATTTTAAAAATGAATTAAATGATAAAACAGAATATGGATTTATTTGTTTAAATATAATAATAATAATAATAATAATAATAATAATAATAATAATATATTGATAATTATTTTTTTCACTTTCATTTAATTACATATTATTGTGTTTATATATATATATAGTAAATTTGTTCATTTTTATAATAATTATTTTTAAGATGATTTTTATTTTAATAAATTAACTTTTACACATACATATAAGGAGGAAGTCACAGACTATTGTAAGAATAGAAGAACATGGTGGTGGAGATGGTCATAGTGGTGGTTATAATAACATTGGTAGTCTCATAAAAGGTGTTAGTAATTTGATTTTAAATTCAACAATTTGTTATTTTTAATCTTGATTTAAGAATTGTTATTATTTGTTATCGTACTTTTCAAAACAAAAATATTCTAAGAGAAGTGGCTATTTGTGTGTGTATTCATAAAGAGAGAGAGAGAGAATGATCAAATTATATCACTACAAGTTTTACACCAATTCTTACACTATTTAATAACTTCTTAAAAGATTATCTAGTATCCAATACGCTATAATTGAACAAATGTCCAAGAGTTATGTGAAAACCAACATCCAAGATGTAAGCCTTTTGAACTTATTGGAGATAAAAAAAAAACTTTCATAAATTTTGAAGTGAACAAAATAATACAAGAAGGGGAGTCTAACTGTGTTTTGAACTAAACTTTGATTCCTTTTTGGAATGTATCATTCTAAAGCTGATTCATAAAGAGATTCTTCAAAATGAAAAACCTTTCTCCATTCATAAGAGAACTCTATCCATTTGTGGAAAAACATATGTTTAGAATAAAACTTCAAATCTTTGATTAAAATACAAGCTTTTCTCGGAAATCTTCTTAGTATGATTTTCTCAAGCAGGTTCATGATGATTAACCTATAAAAATAGTATTTTGTAACTAATCAGAAAATTAATAAATGTGAAAGATAACGAAGATGACACAATAAATTTATATTGATTCACCCCTAATAATAAGGCTTGCATCCCGTCCTCACTCAAACTAGTGAGATTTCACTATCACAACCTCAATTACAGGTTTTTTTAATCAATGTACACTTTCTCTCTCCACAAAATTCTCAAAGTACACTACTTTGAGAATTTTTTCCCCAACTGCACCTATTTTGTTTTTTTTAGGGGAGTCGAGTTTGGGCACCCCGACTTCCCTTCGTGTGCTTTTTTTTTAAAAAAATTAAATATTATATTATATAAAAATATTTTTAATTACTTTTAAAATTATTTAATTACTAAATTATTTTTTTTAATATTGATTAAATTAATTTTTTATTAACAAATTGATATTATAGAATTTAACTATTTTTTTACATTATTTAATTTATTTAAGATATTTTTGGTTGAATATTTGTTTTAAAATCTGAATTTTGTATAATAATATATTTATTTTAGAAAAAATTTTAAATATTAAATTTAATTATTTTACTAAATATAATTAGTTTGTTTATGTCATTAGATTTAATTAAAAATGATAAAAATAAAGCTTTTCACAATTTATTTATAAAAGAATATTATACTGCATTATTAATAAAATATTTAAACAATGACATTTGGCTAAAGAAAAATTTAAGATCAGGATATATTAGGAAAATTGTTTCTGCTATGACCATGTTGCCGACAAAGTTCACATTTTTTTCTACTTGCTCGTTTATTTTCGTCTTCGTCCATCTCACTAGGAATGCGAGTTGAAACGGGACGACCCTTTGCAGTCCTCTTTCTCCTTAGATCAAGACCCCACTGATCTCCTTCATATTCTTGCCACATTGATTTGTGTGTGTGGCAGTAAACCAAAGGAGTTGTCGTAGATGTGCAAAATGTGTTGTAAAGTGAATAACATCGGCACATAGGTCATGGGATCAACATTGACAGATTTACAGGCAGCCATGATGTGAGAATATGGTAAATGTTTAGCCTGATATTCACCACAATCACACTTTTGGGATTGTAACATTACTCTAAACCTTCCAGGTGGTCTGGGTGTTTCAAGTGGGGATTGAGTCTTTGTTATAATAAAAGTGTGATTGTGTCTGTCGAATTCATTTACAATGTGTGTATTAGATTCTTGTTGACCGCTATTCATTGCATCGAAGATGACTTCAGAAAACTGTGAGCCGGAGTTGATCATTGCCTGAGTTTGTTGACCTCTATTAGCAAAGAGTTGTGCGATCTTGAAATACGTCTCCTCAACCAACGATGACACCGGAAAATGTCTTGTGTTTTTTAACATGGAATTAACAGACTCCGGCAAATTGGTAGTCATATGTCCCCAACGTTTCCCCTCATCGAAGCATTGTACCCATTTTTGTTTGGGTAATTGATCAAGTCATTCAGCTGCACTTGGCTTATTCGCACGAATATCCCCAAGATGTCGCCAGTGCATCTTCTCCGTGTATGCATAACATGTAAATATTCAATCAATGTATTATGTTATAAAATTTGATTGAAAGAAAATTATAATGAATAAATAAAATAGATTCTCACCAGCCAACATGAGTGGTTTCTTTAAATGTTTGCGGTTTGAGTTACCGCGAAGAAAGTTTTGTGCAATGTGGCGCAGGCAAAAGAAATGGGATGTGTCCTAGACCCATAAGTTACTTGGGTTGTTGTAGGCACTTATAATTGAGGAGTGTCGGTATGAAATAAGACAAATGTTAATTTGCGGAGTAACATGTCTTCTCAAATTCTTTAGAAAAACCCCCCAAGCTGAAGTTGTCTCCCCTTCTACAATGGCATAGGCAATCGGAAAGATATGGTTAGCTCTATCTTGTGCGGTAGCTATCAACAGTGTGCCAGTATACTTCCCGTAAAGCCATGTACCATCTACTTGTACTATGAGTTTGCAATATGCAAAACCATTAATGCATGGACCAAATGACCAAAAGACACGTTTAAACAATCTTTTGCCCGGTACTATTTCTCCCCCCTCATACAAGGATTCTGTTTGAGCAGCGACCACAGTCCAGGGAACATAAGATTGCAAAGCTCTGAAAAGTTTTGGCAGTTTAGCATATGATTCTTCCCAGTTTCCATGAATAATCTCCGACGCTTTTTGCTTTGCTAACCATGTCTTCTTGTAGGATGGGGTATAATTCATGAACGTTTTGATCTCTGCAATCAACGTCTTGATGGAGACGGTTGGGTTTGTTTTGATAATTGGTTGGATGATCTATGCTATGACGTGTTTGTCGAGTTGGCAATGATCTTGTTTGAGCATCAGCACGAGACAAGTGTGATGACCTCTGATACTTTTGATAATCCATTTGTTATGCCTCTTTGAATTGCATGCGTCCAAGCTCCATGTACAACCATTTTCATGTAACTTGCAGACGAAGTTTAGCCTTCTTTGATCAGAGTAAATTATTCTGCAATCAAAATGATTTCTGATGTTGTATTCTTTGATTGCTCGAATGCATTGTGTTTTGTCATCAAAGGTCATTCCAACCTCGAGTATACCGACTGGTGGTTGTACATTGTGTTGCTGATGAACAAAATGGTGTCGATCAATGTAGTGTGGTAGGTGGTCAAAGTTCAAGTCTACTGGACACCTAGGTTGCTGATATTGCAACGGAGGTGACGGAGGTGTCGTTGGTCTGCCAACACCCTCGTCATCGGTTTGGTCATCACTTTGGTCATCGCTTTGGTGATTGATGTGATCAAAGAACTGTTGATCCTCATCCTTAGTAAAATCATCCATGTTTTCATCATGAAATCATATAATGAGATCTTCGTTAGCAATGGGATGTTCATCTCGGTTTGATGTTTGCGTTTGTGGTAGTTGTGAAGGTGGCGTAAAGGGGGATGAATGATGGTTTTGTTGGTCAAACGAGGTTTGTTGGCCATGAAAAAAAGAATCATTCTCGGATAGTATTTGTGTGTATGAAGTATAAATGTCAAAGGGGTCTTGTGATTCAAGGTTGTTGTATGAAGATACTGGATTATTGAGGTCTATGTTGTTGTACGGTAACTGTTGTGGAGGCGATAGTTGTAGTTGTGGACATGAGGGTTGTGGAGACGATGATTGTGGTTGAGGAATAAGCTCAGTAACAACATAGAATTCGGTAGAATTCAATTGTGGATTTTGGAGAATTGTTTCCATCGCACCTCTAAGATCATCATTGTCGAATAGTTGAGCTGAAATAACACGTGTCTGACCGAGATGAAATGAAATAGGGACACGAAATAACAATTGAGCAACTTGTTCAGTTGCTTGAGTAGGGAGGCGATTGTTAATTTTTCGAATGAATTGTATAAACGTAATAGAACAACTGGCGTAAAAAAATATTGGGGTCATAGACGTGTACATCTATCCTTGAACTGGATCATCTACAATGTGACCATTGTGGTAAATGATGGTCACAATTTCTTTAGGTGGAGTCATGGTGGTGCTTATGGGATATGAGTGGAAATGGTGTGAGAGTTACAAATCGAGTTTTGTTTTGTGAGAAAGTTGTTGTGTGTGATATGTTGTTGTCAAATGGTGATATTATATATATAGGCTGAGAAAGTTTAGTACCAAAGTTTGATTGGAATGTTAGGTGGGAAAGTTAGATTGGAAAGTTAGGTTGGGAGAGTTAGTTACGAGGGTTAGATGAGAGGGTTAGGTAGAGTGTTAGATTGGAAGGTTAGGTGGGAGAGTTAGATTGGAAGGTTAGGTGGGAGAGTTAGTTACAAGGGTTAGATGGGAGGGTTAGGTGGGAGTGTTAGATTGGAAGGTTAGGTAAGAGAGTTAGATCGGAAGGTTAGGTGGAAGGGTTAGGCAGCAAAGTTAGTTACGACGGTTAGGTGGGAGAGTTAGGTAGGACATTAAGTGCATGTGAGTAAATTAGTGTACACATGTGAGTGAACAGTGTGTAACCTCACACATTAATATACATGACAAACTGTTCATTTAATCATGAATGTTGACCGCAGTGTTCCGTATCACATGCCAAGGTCACATGGATTGTTCATAAACATGTTAATGGGATAAACATACGCATGTGAGTGAACAATGTGCAACACCACACTTTAATGGGTTGTCAGTGCATGTGAGGGTTAAGTCTGACATTGCTCCGCATCTCTGAAATCATGCATATGTAGACTATTATTACTGAAGTAAATTGAAAATAACAACTTCAAAGCATGCAACAACTACAACTAGATAATAAAGATGGAGAAAAAGTTCAACGCAATTCAACAACAAAATATGTTAAATTATTCATTCTAATTTCAGGGTATTCTCCAGCTTCTGCTCCATGTTGGCCTAACTTAGGTCATTAACTTGAGTAGGTGATAATGAATTATGAACATCAACTTTAAGTTCCATACATATTACACTTGTCATATTGAGAAATGTATGAAACATGCATGAGACACCTTCTTCGTCAATAATTTGAATTGCCCTATATTGAACTTCACCATTGAATTGATATACAGGACAACGATACCAAAAGGCATTAATTATAGGCATAACACCATTATCTGTAATTGATGATTGTATTGTAGTGATTATATTTGGCAGCGTCATTGTTGGATTCAAGAGTAACGACTTTGTCTTGTCACCTTTGAAAATTGCATTTGCACTTGAACTTTGAATGATTTCACCATTGATATAAACGTACGCACAAATAGGATTTGACCTTATTGCTAGCCGTCTTTGTTTTCTCTCACAATTTGATTAGGCGCAACTATGCAAAGTATTGGGTGACATGGTAGGTTTATATATGCAATCAATCATGGGTCCATGGTTCACGTGAATTAGAATCTCGATGCGTCACAGTATCACAGTCGTGTTAACGTGCTTTGGAATCTCGAGGCCTTACAACGAGACAAATTATAAATGTGGTTTGGAATCTCGAGGCATTACAATTACATTAAGTGTAATGTTGAGGCCATGCGAAATGTTGAGAACGAAGCTAATGCGGTTATCGTACGCATGCAGGTGAATAATGTGCATGAAAATGTCATTGGTTCACATGCATTAGAATCTCGATGCATGACAGTATGACAGTTGTTGTTAACGTGCTTTGGAATCTCGAGGCCTTACAACGAGACAAATTATAAATGTGCTTTGGAATCTCGAGGCATTACAATTACCTTAAGTGTAATGTTAAGGACATGCGAATTATTGAGAACCAAGTTAATGCAATTAACGTACGCATGTGGGTGAACAGTGTGCACAAAATTTCATTGATTCATATGAATTAGAATCTCGATGCATCACAGTACCACAATCAATGTGCTTTGGAATCTCGAGGCCTTACAACGAGATAAATTATAAATGTGCTTTGGAATCTCGAGGCATTATAGTTACCTTAAGTGTATTTGTGCTTGCAAAACTTAACACAGTTTAAATGATAAATAGATGAGAGGTGCTTGTCAATACCACATTTGCATCACCCAACTTCAAATTTTATATCATTTGTATTCGGTTTACCATTTGACATCATTCTCATGGATAATAAACCTCTATTGCATCATCAACATGTTCATCGTTCACGTACTACGATTAATGAGTTAATCACTTCCTATTACCATACAATACCTGAACCATAATCACAAATTATACCATTATTATCGTGTACCGGGTTCCAACATATTGCCCTAATCAAATGGTGTAAAATTGATCCTGCATTGATCACTGCATTGGTTGAACGATGGAGGCCTAAAACACATACCTTTCACCTGCCATGGGGAGAGTGCACCATCACACTCGAAGATGTTGCACTTCATCTAGGCATTAGAGTTGATGGTCGTGTTGTGGCTGGACCTAGCTTCTTACATTGGGATGAGTTATGCCACGAGTTACTAAGGGAAGTCCTTCCCAAAAATGCACGTAAAGAAGCTGCACTGAAGCTAACATGGTTGCTAAGCATGTTGTGCGCACCATTGCCCGAAGAACCAACAATGCACCAACTACAATGCAGGTGTAGAGCTTACATAATGTCCATGATTGGCGATGCTTTAATTCCTGATAAATCTGGAAATAGAGTTCATTTAATGTATTTGAACCTATTACGTGATTTGAACAACACAAAAAAATATAGTTGGGGTTCGACTTGTTTAGAAAACCTGTATAGAGAACTATGTCGAGCATCATCAGAGGTTGGTAAATCTATGGGTGGTTGTGTCATACTATTGCAGTCATGGGCTTGGTACCGCATGCCTTTTATTGCACCAAGAGTCCCACGACCCGAAACAACTTTTCCACTGGCTAAAAGGTTATTTACATATAGCGAAATGTAAATTTTTTTATTTCAATGACGTGTATTATAACATTACAATGAATACTGATTTTGTATGTTTTACATTTCAGATGGAGTGGTGGTAGATTAGAATATAGGGCCACACCGCATGGTGACTTAGTCGGATATAGGTATCGTATAGATCATATGGAAAGCCATGAAGTATAATACTATCATGATCTGCACCTTAAATATGTACATACATACTAACATGTTGCCTTGTTGGCATATATTTCAATTTTCTTGGGTCCCATATAGAGGGTTTGAAGAACACCTACGCAGACGTGCATATAGAGACATGGAGATTTGGTCTGCATGTACTGCAATTATTTGTTTCTCGATTGTCGAATGACATCAAACAAATCGAGTGAAGCTACAGTTTGGACTACAACAAGATATCCCTATTGATCACATGAATCTTGATCTACTTCACCAAATTGACTTGCGAGGCAATCATTACACTGATTGGATGGAATACCATGCGGAGTGGATTAATATCTAGAAAAACAAACACAACGATGTTTTAGCTGGGCAATGGGTTGAAGGAATAGTGACACATACACCAGTGTACATGGAATGGTATAGGAAAAACACTACTTTGTTCTTGTCTGTTGCACAAAAACTACATGATCCACACACAACAATTACCCAAAATGTTGTAGGGTCAGGTGTTGAACAAACACATTTTGAAATTTCACATCCTCAGTCAATGTATTCTACTCATTCACATGTTCATCAAACTTTTAGCCACACTGGCGAGTCAGTCACCGCAACCACCCATGAAATGATGATCGATTTATTTGGCGTCGATTTCAATACACCAAATTCAGCAGCATCATATTTAGCTACTTTACAACAGTTCGATGCACTGAATTCATTTGGAGAACAAGCTCAAAGTTCTTCAGCTGCAACAACCAACATTGAAAATACTAACATAGAAGAACAACATCATCATGATGTGGGAGAACCAATCATACTGGAAAGAAGAAATCTGTGACGTAATTGGCGTCCACCACCTTGTGGGACTGGTCATCGTCTTGGTCATTGAAGTATAAAATATTGTGATAATGGGATCAAATATGTTTAAGTACCCCTGTAACGACATCATCAAATATGATTTGGACCCTTGCAACTATGCTTAAGTGTCCATGTTCTGCATTTTTTTCAAATTATGTTGAACACATTAATGATATTTGTGACTCGTTTTTTCTATGGTTTGAACGTCAAAGAATCCAAAAAAAATTATTTCTTGCACCAGTTCCATGGAATAATACCTCAAAATAGAAGCACAAAATAAAAAAAAACTATGATTTGAACCCTTGCAACTATGGTTAAGTACCCATGTTCTACATTTTTTTAAAATTATGTCCAACACATTAATGATATTTGTGACTCATTTTTTCTATAGTTTGAACATCAAAGAATCCAAAAAAAATTATTTTGTGCACCAGTTTCATGGAATAACACCTCAAAATACAAGTACAAAATAAAAAAAAAACTATGATTTGAACCCTTGCAACTATGCTTAAGTGCCTATGTTCTGCATTTTTTTCAAATTATGTTGAACGCATTAATGATATTTATGACTCATTTTTTCTATGTTTTGAACATCAAAGAATCCAAAAAAAATCATTTCGTGCACCAGTTCCATGGAATAACACCTCAAAATAGAAGCACAAAATAAAAAAAAAACTATGATTTGAACAACTATGGTGAAGTACCCATGTTCTGAATTTTTTAAAATTATGTTGAACACATTAATGATATTTGTGACTCATTTTTTCTATGGTTTGAATATCAAAGAATCCAAAAAAAATTATTTCGTGCACCAGTTCCATGGAATAACACCTCAAAATAGAAGCACAAAATAAAAAAAACTATGATTTGAACCCTTGCAACTATGGTTAAGTACCCATGTTCTACATTTTTTTATAATTATGTTGAACACATTAATGATATTTGTGACTCGTTTTTTCTATAGTTTGAATGTCAAAGAATAAAAAAAAAATTATTTTATGCACTAGTTCCATGGAATAACACCTTAAAATACAAGTACAAAATCACAAAAACTATGATTTGGACCCTTGCAACTATGCTTAAGTGCCCATGTTCTGCATTTTTTTCAAATTATGTCGAACACATTAATGATATTCGTCACTCACTTTTTCTATGTTTTGAATGTCAAAGAATCCAAAAAAAATTATATCGTGCACCAGTTCCATGGGATATCACCTCAAAATACAAGCACTAAATAAAAAAAAACTATGATTTGGACACTTTTTTCCATGGTAATAACGTCAAAAAATCCAAAAAAAAAAATAATTATTCGTGACACACTCTGCAATTTTCACAAATCAATTTTTTTTTACTCTAAAATTATAATGGACTTCTGCTGCATCAATTATCAGGGATAAATCACAGTCGAAATTGACAACACTCGGCAATTTGCACAGGTCTCTAAAAAGATAAATGTCTCACCAGTAAAACTGACATGACATGGACTACTCAATTTTTTTTCACTTTGATAATTATAATGGACTTCTACTCCATCAATTACCAGAGATAAATCACAGTCAAAATTGACAACACTCAGCAATTTGTACACGTCTCAAAAAAATCGCACTAGTAAAACTGACATGACATGGACAACTCAATTTTTTTTCACTCTGATAATTATAATGCACTTCTGCTCCATCAATTATCAGGGATAAATCACAGTTGAAATTGATAACACTTGGAAATTTGCACATGTCTTTAAAAAAATTAATGTCGCACCAGTAAAACTGACATGACGTGGACAACTCAGTTTTTTTCACTCAGTTGTTTTTTTCATTCGGCAATTTGCACATTATGGACCCTTGTAAATATCCTTAAGTGTTCATTTACCCATTCATCTAAATGCACAGTTAACTAGTGACTCACTCAACTATAACCAAATTCTATAAATACCACTACAACTAAATACATTCGTAACAATTTCAAATTTTCATCTCAATCCCTACCACAATGTGTCACCTAACTGCATATGTTTGTGTTTACTACGATGGCCAAATTTGCAATACTAATGAGGGCACCACCTTCGGTAGTAACAACACAAAAAATTTCATGGTTGACAAGGTCATAACCTTTACACAATTGCTTGAACTTGTTCACCAAAAACTAAACATTGACCCAGAACAACATATCCAACATCTCCACTTTCGGTGCCCTATATTTGAGTCAGGACAACGTTATATGTATACATCTTTTATTCTGTGAGATGATGCTGATGTTTGACTAATGTTCAACATTTTTTACAACAACCCATCACTACCATTTGTGGAGTTATTTGCCATAATCTGTCACAATAATAACCCACTTGGCAACCAACATGGCTCAACCTCTAATCTTGAGGACTTATCAGATGAATACGAGACTTATTGGGTCAAAAACCATGATAGTGATATTGACTCCTCTTCCGGGCCCGAAGGAAGTAACCTGTCTCCATCCCACGAACCTATATTCAAACGGGATTGGTAATCTACGGATCATTCATGTCTAAGTTATTTCTTCTTTAAGATTTCATGTAATGTCTTATGTCTGTCTTCAGTTATCACTTTACGTATTGAAATAATTTTTTCTTTAAATTTAAATTAGCAATTTTCAGTTTACCCACTTTTACTGCAGTAGTTGACATGGTAACATAACTATCAAAATTCACAATACTTTGCCATTTACACTACACTATTTCTAAAAATTAAATGTCTCATCGACAAAACTGACATAAAATGGACAACTCATAATCGCTTTGTTCACTCTGAAAATAATTATGGACGTTTGCTGCTTTAATTACAAGGGAAAAATCACAATCCAAATTGACAATACTCTGCAATTTGCACACGTCTCTAAAAATTAAATGTCTCACCTGCAAAACTGACATGAAATGGACAACTCATAATCTCTTTGTTCACTTTGAAAATCATCACGAACGCCTGCTGCTTTAATTACATGGGAAAAATCACAGTCCAAATTGACAATACTCTGCATTATGAGCTGTCCATTTCATGTCAGTTTTGCAGGTGAGACATTTAATTTTTAGAGACGTGTGCAAAACTGACATGAGATGGACAACTCATAATCTCTTTGTTCGCTCTGAAATTATAATGGACGTCTGCTACATCACTTACTTGGGAAAAAGAAATATTGGATTCCAATACACATCACATACACAATACAAACACACAATCTCACACAACATAATTTCACAAACCAAATTCAATCTTATTACTATGTCATTTTTGGGAGAAATAAGCAGTCAGACTATTGCTAACTCCAGATTAGCTTTCATTTTTCCAAATGGATCAATCACTCACAACCAAACTGGTGTTTATTTTTAAAGTCTCACTCCAACACCAATGCGAGTTCCTAACAACTGTTCTTTTGATACACTCAAGCGTAGAATGCACAACACCCTTCAACTAACCACCGATCAATTACTGGATGAAATCTACTATCGACAACCATTCATAGATGCAGGTCAACAATATTTTTTTCAATCTCTACAATTGAAAAATGATGATGATGTTTACACAATGTTAATGTGCAATGAGCAATACTCTTGTGTTGGCCCTATAGAATTATTATGTACCATTATTAGAACATCGGATGCTATACTCAACCTGCTTCAATCAACCATCACTCCTACTCATGATGCAATTATGTATTACAACGGGAAGTGGAACATACCACGTGTCGCAACCTACCCTTCGGCGGGAGGGCGACGCGAGACTCACGGGTGCATCTTCCATGGGAGGAAAATGCGCGGAGTTGCCACCAACGTTTATTCGAGGAAAACGTCGAAAAAACCGGAAAGGTGTGGTCTACGAAATTTAATCGTGAAAGGTTCGGGAGTTGTTTTTACGCAAGGGAAATGTATTAGCACCCCACGCGCTCGTCACAAGGGACGGTAGCCTTTAATCAAGTGTGCAAATATGACTTCAAAATGTTTTATTTTCCTTTTTTATGTCTTTTTTTGTATTTTTTTTATCTTTTTGTGGTCAAGGGTGTTTCCCTTGCTCCTAAGTATTCCTCAATTGGGATGAGGAAATCAGACCTACGTAGTTCTTTGAGAACTAAAAGTTGGTTAAGTTGTTTTTATCTTTTTTAGCAAGATATATTTTAACCGAACAAAAGGTCATTTAAGGCATTGGACCATTAAACGATCTTTTGATTTTTGAAAGGAGAGAAACGTTAAGGCGTTGGACCATTAACGATCTTTTTGGTTTTTGACAAAAACGGCAAAGTTACATATTGATTTTAAGATTTTGAAAGGTCCATGTTAACCAATAAAAGCAAAGAGGACTATTTTAAGGTGTTGGACCTTTAACGGTTTTTAGTGATTTTTGTGGACAAAGCTTAATTTGTGAGTTGATTTTAACTTTAGTTTCACTTTGATTATTAGTCAATTCATTCAAGGAAACTTTTAAAGAAAAACATCCGATTGATTTTTTTTATTATTTTATTCGAAGATATTTTGATTATTTTATTATTATTTTACCTTTTTTCGGTTTAAACGAGATTATTGCGTGAACGATCAGTTGGATTTTATTTTAACAATGATTAAATGATATTACAATTCAAATGATTGGTTAAAATTCTTTTTATTTTTTATTAGGTGAGAAAACGACTTAAATAAATGGTTAAAACACGTCAAAAGGGGGTACGGAAACCAAACGAAATGAAAATAAAAGTACGCGAAACAAGTGGGGACCACTAAGAGTGCATAAAATGAATTGAAAGATTCAATTTCGAGAACTTACCGGCTAAAGACTTAAGAACGAACGAAGAACGATGAAGAACGGTGAAAAATTTTCACGAAATTGCTCATGGAAACGTCTCGGAAGCGTTACGGAAGCGCCTCGGCTTGGATTTTTTTCACAGAAACAATTTTCCTCACTAATTTCGAGAGAATCCTAAATACCAGAAGGGTTGAACATTTTTGCTCTGCCCTCTTTCCCCTATTTATAGGAGAAAAGAGGGAGGTGGTTGCCGCCCAGCTCGCCCAGGCGAGCTGGGTTGCTTCCACCAGAAGGCACCGCCTTTTGTTGGAATCCCCTGGAAGGCCCAAGTGGGCCTGGTTGCTGTCTGCACCCCTTTTTACTAAATACACCCCCCTTTTGTGTTTTTTTTGCTGATTCCTTTCCGAAACATTATGGAACTTCACGGCTTACGTAACGACACCCATTTTCTTTCCGGAATGTTGTGAAACTTTACAGATTACGCCACAATGCCCCTTTTTGACTTCCAGAATGTTACAGAACTTTACAGATTGCGCAACAATGCTTCTTTTCGACTTCCGGAATGTCGCAGAACTTTACGGATTACCTAACGATGGGTGTTAAGTACCTCGAGGCGGTCAAGCGAAGGTTGCATGCCACCAAATAATGGTCCCCGGATGAAATTAGGGTATGACAGTTGCCCCTCTTTACTTATCTTTTATTGGAGATAAAAGAGAAGTAAAGATAAGACACTAATTTCATTCGAGCGAAACATTATTCGGTCAGTCAATATCCCGACCAGCGGAACCTGTCATTCAAAAAGAAAGAAAAGGCATCAGAAGTGTCAACAAAACTTCAGTGTCTTGAAAGCGATAAAGCGGGACAACCACGACACTTCCCTATGCCATCGAACTTGATCGTCCCCGCCCATCAGAGAAGAATCTCGTGTGTCGTCGGGCTTGAATGTCTTCGGACGACGAGAGCAAAAACCTGCAAAAATTTTGAAAATAATCAGAACCGAACGACCAACATCATCTTGATACCATCAAATTCGTTCACCTCGGTTGACGAAAGGTGCGGATGACCACAAGGTATCTCCGCCTGCCACCTGACTAGCTGTCCCTGGATAGCAAAAGGTGCAGACGGCGATGTTAGTCTCTGCGCGCCAACAGGCTCGTTTGCCCCTGGTAGACGAAAAGTGTGGATGACCCTAAGGTATCTCCGCCTGCCACCTGACTCCATGGGTTAGGATGACAAAAGATGCAGAAGACGATGTTAGTCTCTGCGTGCCAACGAAGTCTTTTGCTCCTGGTTGACGAAAGGTGCGGATGACGATAAGGTATCTCCGCATGTCACCTAACTCCATGGGTCAGGATGACAGAAACCGTTTGTACGGATAACCGCTTGGGTATCTCCGCACGTCACCTGACTTCATGGGCCAGGATGACAGAAACCGTTTGTACGGATAACCGCTTTGGGTATCTCCGCACGTCACCTAACTTCATGGGTCAGGATGATAGAAACTGTTTGTACGGATAACCGTTTGGGTATCTCCGTACGTCACCTGACTTCACGAGTCAGGATGACAGAAAGCACGGAAGACGATGTAAATCTCCACGTGTCAACAGGTTTGTTGGCCCCGATTGACAAAGGGTGCATAAGACGACGTTAGTCTCTGTATGCTACCGGACTCTTAGTCTGACGGATATCGAAAGTATGTTTATACGGATAACCACTTGGGTATCTCCACCTGCCACCTAACTTCATGGGTTAGGATCAACATAAATCGTTTGTGCGGATAATCACTTGTGTATCTCCGCACGTCACCTGACTTCACGGGTCAGGATGACAGAAACCGTTTATACGGATAACCGCTTGGGTATTTCCGTACGTCACCTGACTTCACGGGTCAGGATGACAGAAAGGGCGGAAGACGACGTAAATCTCCACGTGTCAACAGGTTCGTTGGCCCTGATTGATAAAGGGTGCAGAAGACGACGTTAGTCTCTGCATGCTACCGGACTCTTAGTCTGACGGATAGCGAAAGTGTGTTTATGCGGATAACCACTTGGGTATCTTCGTCTGCCACCTAACTTCATGGGTTAGGATTAACAAAAATCGTTTGTGCGGATAACCACTTGGGTATCTTTGCATGTCATCGGACTTCATGGGTCACAATAGCAAAAGGTGGGGCGGTCGACAAAAGCGAGGCTTTTGCTCCTACGTATCCTCCATTTGTGACGAGGAACTCAGACCTATGTAGTTCTTTCTATCGTGAGACTAAATAGTCTTGGTGTTCTTTCACTAAAATGCGAACATGCTTTAGTAAAGAAACAAAACTTCCAACTGATCAGAGCAACATATGATTTTTTTGATGAAAAACAATGTGTCTATTGGGGAAGAAGAGTATGCTGATGAAATTTTCTAATAACCATAAATGAGATTTTGGATGTTAGCTTTCATTCCTAAACGACCATTTAGAGGAAACACTGGGTCCAACCAAATAGAAGAAAATCACTTGAAGTGTATCAATCTCACATAGGTAAGTGTTTTTATCCTAATTCCGAACCATAGATATGTCATGACTTAACTTTGCGAATAATTTCCTATCAAATCAAAGATTACGTGCGTGATCATGGATCAATAGGACTTTTTCGGGAATGGTGTTTTGGTGAGGAATTTGGCTCTGAGTGTTTGGGTCTTTTCCTTTTTTGTTTTTGTTTAGTGCGGGGCAAGAAAATTGCTAGCACACAGGATTTTGGTTGGAAATCAAAGGGAGAGGACCACTTCGGGTTGTGGTTTCCTTTCTTTCCTTATTTGGTGGTTACAACTCTGTATTGTTCAGATATTTGTCTGGTCCTAAGACCTTTATGCATATTTCTTTTGTTTTCTTCCGATCTTTGATCGAGGATTTTCTTTCTTTCCTTTTTTCTTTTTGCTCTATTCCAATCTTTGATCGGGAACTTTCTTTTCTTTCCTTTCCTTTCTCTTCTTTCAAAGGCAAGGATGGACATTCTCACCCTGGGTCAAGGTTTATGGTGAGTTGGGATTTTGGCTTAAGGCTTGTAGAACGGCTGGACATGATATATGTCAGCGTGTTGGTTTGGCCAGCGGTTCAGGGATAAAGGAGATGTCCCACATTATTTCCATGATACACATGCAACAATGATGATTAGGTTATTTTATGCAAAACTGGTCATGCATGCACCCATGTGGACACTCAAACATCAAATTTTTATGGTCATGTGACACTAGGGCTCAGGATTCATTTTCTCTATTTAAGTCAACCCATTGTTTCCAAAACATGTTCTTTTATCAATTCATGCATCCATCCGAGTCCGTTTTGGGCATTCGGGAAAATTTTCACAACATTCACCCTTCAGGTGTATACACGTTTTCCAACAAAAAAAACCTTTTGTTTTGATCGGTGAATTTTTGTTCAAAGAAAAGCGGGAAATTATTTTCTTTTCAACAACATGTTGGCTTTTTAGCTAACCAAATTTATATTATTATTATTATTATTATTATTATTATTATTATTATTATTATTATTATTATTATTATTTTCTTCATTTATTCTTCATCTATTATTATTATTTATTTATTTCCTCTTTCTGAGAAGATCGTGCGGATGAGGGCACACTTGACCTACCTATGTCAAATCACAAAGCAAACAGAAAAGACTGCAATGGTAAGTCACAACAAAAAACAGTGACATAATAAATGAGAGCCATAATGCCAGATCATAGCGGAAACATAAACAATAACTGAAAACAGTGATGTTAGATGACAACAAATACTGAAAGCAATAATGTTAATAACAAAAAGTGCGGCGACCTTTGTCATGTGGCTCCACTCCCTCCCAAGAAACCGAGCAGGTCCGTCATATCTTTATCCATATGGGACTCATCCGCCTTACCGGGGGATCCTGTAGGCTCCTCCCCTGCCTGGGCATCGGGCCAGTCTCCAGGCCATGAGACCTCAGCCCCAAACTGCTCTGGGGTAGGGCATACAAAAGGAGCAGAACCCTGCCCCTGCTGACTGAGGCTGAACCGGTAGAGACACTCATGTATCTGCACCTGTCCACGGTGGTTGGCCGCCTGCTGGCGAACCAAATGTTGTAGATAACGCTCCACACCCAGTGGCCCAGTCGGGTCGGCCTGTCGAGGTGGTGGCGGTGCGCCCGCGGCCTGATGTGCGTCACCCTGCGCCTGCCTAGGCATGCAGTACTTCTCGATGAAGGCCTGGGTGATCGGCGGTCGGATTACCTTGCTGGGGGTGACAGGAACTCCGTAGGACTGGCGAAGACCCGTGATCAGAGCCGAAAACCCCAGGGCCCTGTTGGACTTCTCTGTGTCCAGAGGGTGTCTAGTAGGCGTCATTCCTGCAAACAAATAAATGGCATCAGCAATCACCTGGGCCATGTGTACGTTCATCCGTGTCAGAATGGCATACACCAACTGGCACTTAGGTAGAGAGAGGTCGGAGTTGTGGTTGCTAGGCAAGACATTGCTGAGCAGCAGTGTCATCCATATTTGGGTCAAAGTAGTCATGCTGGTGCGCATGATCCGCACCCGCCTCCCTGCAGCGGTCCGGGCGAAATCCTGCCCCGATATGCATAGCAGCTAGGTGATGGCTTCCTCATCGAAACCGTCTGCTTGGCTCCTCCTCTGGCTGAATTCACACTGCTGGTCTTCCTCCAAAACCAGTGGGTCACCCAAGAGCTAGCTGAGGGCATCTGCGTCGAAGGGAATCCACTGACCCCTTGATGAGGACACAACTAAGGACAAGGACCATGAAGCACTTGAAGGGCCCATGACCAGAGGCAGACTTAAACAGGCCCAACACGTCATAGAGACAAGGCTGGTCATTTGTATAGCTGCCATTGATGATGATTGAAGGCCCAAATGGAGAAAGATGAAGGACCAGAGGCAGAGGCACTACCAAGACTATTAATTGTTGCTGATGGCCCAAACTAATTTAAAGGCCCAAGTTAAATATGTTTTTTAGTTATATTTTTTATTTATTGTAATTTTGGCCCAAACTGTTTAGAAGGCCCATGTCTATTTTTATCTTTTGTTCAGATACACTATAAGTATTGGTTTTTGTTTTCAATAAAAAAACTTTTGGCATTTGATAAAATTTGGTGAGAGTTTCTCTCTGGGTTCCTTGTTGAACCAATTTCAGACTTATCAAGGTAATCCTTGTGGCGTCTACCCTGACTTATCTTCCTTCACAGGAAGTGGCGTCTACCCTGACTTATCTTTCTTCACCGGAAGTGGCGTCATCCAAATCCTCGTTGCCTGTATCAAGCGATCCACTCCTAGTCAGGTTCACATCACCCCTCACCCATGAGCGCATGTCCCGAACTCCCTCCTCTGTGGGCCAGGCAATAGCGTAGAACTCTAGGACTATCTCAGGGTCAAACTTGGCCATGGGAGTCACTAGAGGTGTCCAATGCCTACGAGCTATCTCCTCCTGGAAGTCCGTGTACTCATCTTCCCTGAGTTGGACACGCCTCTCCCTGTGGAATGACCATCCCCTGATGGCCTGGAAGCGCTGCTAGTGCTCGACACTCCGGAAATGGTGACTATCAAACTCTGAGACGACACAAGAGCCTTCTCCAGTGACGTCCCTTCTAGACCTCTTCGTGGAGAGTTTCTTCGGAGCCCTTTCCTGCGAAAAAAACATTCGGGGTGTTAGCTCAAGAAAACAAATTAAAACGAAAGCCAAATCAAGCAAAACCAGCGTACATTTCTTTCCAACAAAACGCGAACATCAACGTGAAATTTAAAAGAAAAACTTATGCATTAACGCACGGTTTTTCCTAGGACATACATACATTTACACACATTTTTCCTTTGGTGAACAACATTTTATGAAATGCGCCCACTTTCGTTTGAAAAGAATTTTCTTATGCTACATGCAAAACTATCCAACATACACATTTTGCAAGGCACCTTGCCTACTTATCTAAACATACACACATGCTTGCAAAGCATTTTTGCCACCTATCTACTTCATTTGAACGACATTTTTGCTATATGTTCACATTTTATTCACACATATGGTCATACACCTGAGAGGCAGCTTCATGCTATGTACGTTCACACATATTTACACTCATTTGGAAAAAACAATTTCATGTTACACATTCATTGGAAAGGCAATTTTTGTATTACTAATTCATATATATTTTTTTGAAAGGCAATTTCATGTCATATATTCCTATTTTGAGAAGCATTTTCATGCCATATTTAACATACATGCACACTCGCAAAGCACTTGGCTACCTACTCTATATACCCATGTACATGATGAACAACATTTTCACACCATCTAGGTACAAAGAAATCATCATGGCATAGCCCAAACCAAGTGTTGGCCTAAAAAGGGAATCCTCACCAACATGCTCTCATTTTCATGCTTTCTTGCACTCAAAACCAAAGGCTTGGATTCCTAGGTCTAAGTCCTTAATTATTTTTGGCACTTATCCTAACCTCTACAAGCTGTCCATATACACAAGTCAATCCCACAAACTAAAGTTCACAAAATCACACCCAAATGCCATTGAGGCATTTCACCGAGCACTTGGTGGGCGCACCTTAGGTATGAGGAAAAAAATGGATGGGGGCAATGTGATGTGCCCAACCATTTCAGAACCCACATTAGGCTTGAGGCCATCCCACACAACCCTCCAATTCAGACAAACAAGCATAAATTCAAGCATACATTGTCTCATGAAATTGGCAAAAATTGAACAACTAAGGAACTAAAACACATCAATGAAAAGCCAAAAAATTAAGGGGGGGGGGTGCACTTACCTTTAGGGAGTGAATTAAAGTGCAAAATGGGAAGCAAAAAACCAACAATGGAAGCTTGAGGGACTGTTATTCCTGCTATTTTCATGAGCAATGGGGTTCTTGAGTGAGGGGGGGGGGGGGGGGTTGGGTGAAGAAAACTCACGCCCCAGCCTCTTTTCATCTACCTCGTGCAGGGGGTGCTCGCCCAGGCGAGCTAACCCTGTGTTTTTTTTTGGAGAAAATACACGCTCTCTATTGGACGATATTTGCTTACTCGAAACCCCTAGGGTAAGTTAGGCATCCGATCATCATCTTAAATAATAACAGGTAGGAATTTAAAGGATATTAGGCTACCTCCCGGTAGCGCTTCTCGATTGTCCGGAGCTGGACGCGGGACAACGAACTGTTGATCATGGGCCTAGCGTCCATTCGTGCCCCTCCCCAAGTACCTGAAAGCAGGAAATAATATTGTGCAGCAAATCGTGGTCACGTTACCACTTACCTCGACTCATCTCTGTCTCGGATTTGGCGCGGTATTTGACCATTGCTTAAAACGATCATGTACCTGTCACAAGATGACAAATATGCATGTACATGCATATTGATATGAACCCTCATGGCACAAGGGCTGACTTAGGATCGTCTAGGATTAAACCTTGATGGAAAATGCGGAAATTGATTAAGGAAAGGATGACAAATAAGGTGGTTAATTTCGTGGGTCTTAATAAGGTGGTTCTTGGCATAAAATGGAATAATGAGATGAGAAAACGTAGGTTAAGTGGTGGCTGGACAGAAATATAGAAATGGCAAAAACTCAAGCTACAGGACTCCAAATGAGGTGATTCCAAAACGAGGTGAAAGGTCTCGTCTTGAAATTCAATTTAGGCTCAAGAATCACTTAATTTGAGTGCGCAAAACGAGAGTTATGGCCACGAGATAATTCTGGGTGGAAGTGGATTTTTTGGAATTGTGGTTTGAAAGAACAAGGTTGAAGATGAAAGGAAGGAAAGAATCACTCTTTCTGGCGAGGGCAACACACAAAGGTTGTGAAAGTCCTTTGATACAGCCAGGGTGTTCTTGAATCACTCAAGAATTTAGGAGAATCACTCTCACTAAGATAAAAGAGATAAACTCTAATTTTATGAATAAAACTCAACTTGTGTTTATTGATAAAATGGTTCAGCTTATATAGAAGCTTTACAACAGATTTTTAGTAATGACCCACTAACCTAGAATTAAAATAACTTAATGCCATTAACCTAGGGAATTAAAAAAACTTAATGGCTGAGTGTAACTAAATTGTGGCAACCAAAAGTCACCCCCAACAGCCAACAAGTCAGCCACCATTTGGTCTCCCAAAAGGCTGATGCCTAGGTTGCCAATTGGGCCCTTATTACAACTTGAACTAAACCTAACTAAAGCCCTTTTAGTTGATTAACCCAAAACATATTTTTGGTCAGCCAACTTTACAAGGATTGGGCCATTATTTAGACAAACTAAACACTCTAAAATTGAGACAAAGTGGTGTCATTTAGTCCTCCTCCATTTGGGCCATGATACAACTCACAACCTTGGACTTTTCTCCTTGAAACTTGGGCTTGTATTCAAATAGTATGGACAAACTTGTTGAAGAGCTTCCTTGGCTTTCCTTGCTCTAGCCCTTGTCATAGGCCTCCAATTCCTTCAAGTGGATCCTTGCCCTTGCTCTTGGTCATGTCCTCATCATTCTCTCCCTCTTGAGAAGGATTTGTCCTCAAATGGATTCTCCATCTGCATCAAAAAGAGATAAATCAGAGACATTGAAGGTGGAACTAACATTATACTCACCGGGCAGCTCAACTTTGTAAGCATTGTCATTGATTCTTTCAAGCACTTGAAATGGTCCATCTCCCCTTGGTTGAAGCTTTGATTTCCTTTGTTCCGGAAACCTTTCTTTTCTCATGTGCACCCAAACCCAATCTCCGGGTTCGAAGACAACCTTCTTTCTCCCTTTGTTGGCTTGTTTAGCATAGCTTTTATTTTTCCTCTCAATTTGATCTTTGACTCTTCATGAAGCTTCTTCACATAGTCCGCCTTTGCTTGACCTTCTTTATGCTTAAAAACAGAAACATTAGGCATAGGCAAAAGATCAAGAGGAGTTAGTGGGTTAAAACCATAAACAACTTCAAAAGGAGAACAATTAGTGGTGCTATGAACAGCTCTATTGTAAGCAAATTCAACATGGGGTAAACAAGCTTCCCAAGTTTTTAAGTTCTTCCTCAAAACTGTCCTAAGCAAAGTTCCCAAAGTCCTATTAACAACTTCCATTTGCCCATCGGTTTGTGGGTGACAAGTGGTTGAAAATAACAATTTAGTGCCCAACTTGCTCCACAAAGTCCTCCAAAAATGGCTTAGGAACTTAGAGTCCCTATCACTAACAATGCTCCTTGGCAAACCATGGAGTCTCACAATCTCCTTGAAAAACAAATAGCCACATGGGAAGCATCATCAACTTTTTTACATGGAATAAAATGAGCCATTTTAGAAAACCTATCAACAACCACAAAAATGGAATCTCTACCATTGCTTGTTTTTGGCAGCCCCAAAACAAAATCCATGGATAAATCAATCCAAGGATACTCCGGAATTGGCAATGGAGTATACAATCCATGAGGCTTTACCTTAGACTTTGCCTTTTTACATACAATGCAATGTTCACAAAATTTCTGCACATCCTTTTTCATATGAGGCCAATAAAAATGTTCTTGTAATGTTTCTAGAGTCTTTTGGACCCCAAAATCCCCATTAAACCTCCTTCATGTGCTTCACAAACAAGCAAATTTCTAGTAGAACATTTAGGCACACACAATTTGTTTTCTTTGAAAAGAAAGCCTTCATGTCTAAAGAAACCATTTTCTGAAAAATTTTCACAATTTTAAAAATTTCTCCAAAAGTTTCATCATTTTCATACATGCTTTTCAAACATTCAAGACCAATCAATTTTGTTTCAAGTATAGAAAGTAATGCATGACGCCGAGAAAGAGCATGGCTACAATATTACCTTTTCCCTTTTTATGTTTGATAGCATAAGGGAATTGCTCTAGGAATTCACCCACTTCGCATGCCTTTTGTTAAGCTTGCCTTGCCCCTTGATATATTTGAGGGACTCATGGTCACTATGAATGACAAATTCCTTGGGATAAAGGTAGTGTTGCCATGTTTTCAAAGCCCGTACTAAGGCATACAACTCCTTATCATAAGTTGAATAGTAAGGGTAGGACCACTTAACTTTTCACTAAAATAAGCAATTGGATGGTCTTCTTGCATCAACACAGCCCCAATCCCAACATTTGAAGCATCACACTCGATTTCAAAAGATTTTTGAAAGTTTGGCAACGCAAGTATGGGGGCATTATTAGCTTTTGCTTAAGAACATTGAAAGCTTCTTCTTGTTTCTCTCCCCATTTGAAACCAACATTTTTCTTGAGCACTTCATTGAGAGGTGCTGCCAATGTGCTAAAATCCTTCACAAATCGTCTATAAAAACTTCTAAGCCATGAAAACTCCTCACCTCGGTCACGGACTTAGGTGTAGGCTATTCTTGAATAGCCCTAACCTTCTCCTCATCAACTTGCACTCCTTTTGAACTCACAACAAAACCAAGAAACACAACATGGTTAGTACAAAAGATGTATTTTTCAAGATTGGCATACAATTGTTCTTCTTAAGCACAGTCAAGAAGATTTTAAATGATCAATATGTAAATCAAGTGAAGTGCTATAGATAAGAATATCATCAAAGTACACCACAACGAACTTTCCTGTGAACTCTCTCAAGATATGGTTCATTATCTCATGAAAGTGCTAGGAGCGTTAGTTAGGCCAAAAGGCATAACCAACCATTCATACAAACCATATTTTGTTTTAAAAGTAGTTTTCCATTCATCCCATTCTCTAATCCTAATTTGATTGTATCCACTTTTAAATCGATTTTAGAGAAGTAACATGCACCATGCAATTCATCAATCAAATCATCAAGCCTAGGTATAGGATGCCTATATTTAATGGTGATGTTATTAAGGGCTCTACAATCGGAACACATGCGCCATGTCCCATCCTTTTTAGGGACCAAAATCACTGGGACAGCACAAGGACTCATACTATTTCTTACCCAACCTTTGCTAATGAGTTCGTCCACTTGTCTTTGAATCTCTTTGGTTTCTTGTGGATTACTTCTATAGGCTGCCTATTGGGCAAAGAAGCTCCCGGAATGAGATCAATTTGATGCTCAATTCCCCTCAAAGGCGGTAGTCCACTTGGCACATTTGATGGAAACATGTCTTAAAATCCTGCAAAAGAGTTTTAACACTAGAAGGCACTTCAAAATCATCAAAAGTGTTAGTGGTCAAAATCTGATTTTTGCAAAACAAGATATACAGTGACTGTTTAGCACGAAACAACCTCTTGACCTCACTTTTTATGGCTAAATAGCTCTCCCTCACTTCAAGTGTTTCACTCTTCTTTTGTTCACTCTTTTTCCTCTCAAGTGTTTCCCTCTTTTTCTCACTCTCAAGTGTTTTGCTCACTTTTTCTTTTTCTCTTTTCTCTTGAAGAAGTTTTTCTCTCATTTTCTTTTATCCTCACACACTTCTTGTGGACTCAATGGCTTGAGCACAATCTTTTTGTCTTGGTGCATGAAAGAGATCTTGTTGGTGTAACCGTCATGATTGACTCTTTTATCAAATTGTCATAGTCTCCCCAAAAGTAAGTGACTGGCCTCCATAGGAACAACATCACAAAGTACCTTATCATTGTATTTCCCAATGGAAATGTCCACTTCAACTTGCTGCCTCACTTGCACCTCCCATCCTTACTAAGCCATTGAAGTTTGTATGGCCTAGGATGTGGTTTAGTAGCTAAATTTAGCTTTGACACTAATCTAGCACTAGCTACATTGGTGCAACTACCTCCATCAATGATCACCATGCACACCTTGCCATTGATTAAACATCTAGTGTGAAAGATGTTTTCTCTTTGGCTCTCCTCCTCATGCTTCAATTGACCACCAAGTAACCGCCTAATCATCAACAAATCTCCCTCCGGAGTCTCCTCTTCCTCTATGTACTCACTCTCCTCTTCCTCTTCAACATCGGATTCACTTATATATTCTCCATCTCTAAGAACCATGGACCTTTTGTTAGGGCACTCATAAGCATAGTGTCCTAGGCCTTGGCACTTGAAACACTTCACATCTCTACTCCTTTTAGAGGGTTCCTCTTGGGACTTTGAGTGAGTTTTTGATGGGATAGGTGTGGAACTACTAGAAGTACCAGCCCCATCTTTCTTACCTTTGTCTTTCCAACTAGAAGAACCAAAGTTGGTAAAACTCCTCTTAGCCACTCCTTCCTTTTTAATTGTTGCTCTACTTGGATTGCTTTGTGAAGCAAATCATCCATTTCAACAAACTCCTATAGCTCAACAATATCACGGATATCATTAGTCAAACCATTAAGAAATCAAGCCATAGTTACCTCCTCATCTTCTTCAATCTTTGCTTGAATCATGAACACATCCATTTCCTTGAAATACTCCTCAACCCCCTTGTTGCCTTGGGTTAGTTTTTGGAGCTTGAATTTCAAGTCCCTTGAGTAACTAGCCGGCACATACCACTTCCTCATGATATTTTTCATCTCCGTCCATGTATCAACCATTGGCTCTTCATTTCTTGCTCTCTCCTTTTGTAGCTTGTTCCACCACACAAGAGCATAGTCGAAAACTTTGTGGCGGCAAGCTTCACCTTTGGTCCTCTTCATAGTTGTTGCATGAGAAAACATCTCTATTTTCATCTCCCACTCCAAGTAGGCCTCCGAATCGTTCTTTCCTTTAAAGGGAGGAATGCTGAGTTTAATACCATCAATTCGGTTTTGTCTAGGAAAACCATCATTCCCTCTTCTCCTCCTTTCTTCTTCATTATGATCTCTGTTCACCATTTGATCCAACCTCTCATGGAGCGCATCATCTCGTTGTTTCATTAACCTCTCCAAATGTTGCATCAAAGCTTGCATTAGGAATTGTGAAAGCCCCCCTCCATCATTAGGATTTGTTCCTGTCATCTCAAACAAACAAATCAAATGTAACAAGACAATTATAGTTGTTGTTTGAATACCTTAAACAAATCAAACGTAACAAGACAATTATAGTTGTTGTTCGAATACCTCACCCACTCAAGTGTATCACACAATTATGGCTTTTCTCTAATGAAACATTCTTGCCTTTTACCACTCTAATTCCCCTTGAGTTCTTAGGCAATTCAAGAGATTATGGCCACAACAAAGAACAATTCACCAATATGTGTAAGGTAAGGCTAGAGAGACAAGGAAAAGGTTAACCAAGAAAAAGGCTAACAATGTTTTTAGGCACAAATGAAGGAAATAAAATTCAGAATTTAGGAATTCAAGTAGCAATCCTTCATGCAACCAATATATTACCTTAAAGAGATTTTTTTTTAAAAGTTCTTCAAGCATGAACCATTCAGCCCAATTTTTTTTTTATTTTTTTTAATTTTGCTTATACGAAATTCTGCTTCTTTTTTTTTATAACAAAGAGATCAAAAGGCTTAACTTTTTCAATGGTTCAGCCTAAAAAAAAAAATATGAATAAGAAGGTAATATAAATGGCAAAGAGAATAAAGAAGGATGTTACCCAATATTTCCAGCAAAGGAAGTGTTGATCCTAGAACCGGAGCTCTGATTACCAAATGATATGAACCCTCATGGCACAAGGGCTGACTTAGGATCGTCTAGGATTAAACCTTGATGGAAAATGCGGAAATTGATTAAGGAAAGGATGGCGAATAAGGTGGTTAATTTCATGGGTCTTAATAAGGTGGTTCTTGGCATAAAATGGAATAATGAGATGAGAAAACGTAGGTTAAGTGGTGGTTGGACAGAAATATAGAAATGGCAAAAACTCAAGCTAGATGGCTCTAAATGAGGTGATTCCAAAACAAGGTGAAAGGTCTCGTCTTGAAATTCAATTTAGGCTCAAGAATCACTTAATTTGAGTGCGTAAAACGGGAGTTATGGCCACGAGATAATTCTGGGTAGAAGTAGATTTTTTGGAATTGTGGTTTGAAAGAACAAGGTTGAAGATGAAAGGAAGGAAAGAATCACTCTTTCTGGCGAGGGTAACACACAAAGGTTGTGAAAGTCCTTTGATACAGACAGGGTGTTCTTGAATCACTCAAGAATTTAGGAGAATCACTCTCACTAAGATAAAAGAGATAAACTCTAATTTTCTGAATAAAACTCAACTTGTGTTTATTGATAAAATGGTTCAGCTTATATAGAAGCTTTACAGCAGATTTTAGTAATGACCCACTAACCTAGAATTAAAATAACTTAATGCCATTAACCTAGGGAATTAAAAAAAACTTAATGGCTGAGTGTAATTGAAATTGTGGCAACCAAAAGTCACCCCCAACAGCCAACAAGTCAGCCACCATTTGGTCTCCCAAAAGGCTGATGCCTAGGTTGCCAATTGGGCCCTTATTACAACTTGAACTAAACCTAACTAAAGCCTTTTTAGTTGATTAACCCAAAACATATTTTTGGTTAGCCAACTTTACAAGGATTGGGCCATTATTTAGACAAACTAAACACTCTAAAATTGAGACAAAGGGGTGTCATTTAGTCCTCCTCCATTTGGGCCATGATACAACTCACAACCTTGGACTTTTCTCCTTGAAACTTGGGCTTGTATTCAAATAGTATGGACAACACTTGTTGAAGAGCTTCCTTGGCTTTCCTTGCTCTAGCCCTTGTCATAGGCCCTCCAAGTCCTTCAAGTGGATCCTTGCCCTTGCTCTTGGTCATGTCCTCATCACGTATGCATGAGCGTTTTCAAATGCAATAATTCTTTAGCAAAAGCTTGTCTGGTTCAGTTTCAATTAAGCGCTTGGGGCATCCCCATGGACTGAGCGAAAAGACTCGGGTCATTAAAGACTACGCATCTTTTAAGGCACAAAGCGAGGATTAGAACAATGAAACCCCAATCCTATGTTCTTTGAAAGACTGCGATGAGAAAATTACAAAGGACAGGAATCCCTGGGGGAAACCACAGAAAATAAAAACATGCAGCGACTTTCTTAATTGCCCCAGATCTTAAGCATAGTATCGCTTGACAACGTCGGAGTTCACGGGTGAAGGTAGTTCCTTGTCATCCATGTTGGCAAGCACAAGGGCCCCTCCGGAGAAAGCCCTTTTTACGATGAAAGGCCCTTCGTAGTTCGGGGCCCACTTTCCCCTATTGTCTTTCAGGGCTTGGGAGATTTTCTTCAGTACCAGGTCCCCTTCACTGAACCTGCGCGAGCGTACCTTCTTGTCAAAAGCGTTCTTTATTCTTTTCTGATATAAACGCCCGTGGCTCATAGCGGCCAAACGCTTGCCTTCTATAAGATTAAGCTGATCGAAACGTGCTTGGGCCCACACCGACTCCTTTAATCCGGACTCCGCCAAGATTCTTAATAACGGGACTTCCACCTCAAACGGTAGCACAACCTCCATCCCGTATACCAACGAGAATGGCATTGCCCCGATTGATGTGCGCACTGAGGTCCGGTAACCATGTAGCGCGAACGGGAGCATCTCGTGCCAATCCTTGTATGACACGGTCATCTTCTAGATAATCTTTTTGATATTCTTGTTGGCTGCCTCCACTGCTCCGTTCATCTTGGGCCTGTAGGGTGTGGAATTGTGGTGTTGGATCTTAAACTCCTCGCACATTTCCCCCATCATCTTGTTATTCATGTTGGTGTCGTTGTCCGTGATAATCTTCCTCGGTAAACCATACCGGCAGATAATCTCCCTCTTGATGAACCTGACCACCACACTCCTCGTGACGCTTGTGTATGACGCAGCTTTGACCCACTTAGTGAAGTAATCGATCGCCACTAGGATAAAACGATGTCCGTTCGCAGCTTTGGGCTCTATGGCCCCAATCACATCTATTCCTGTCGCAACCTACCCTTCGGCGGGAGGGCGACGCGAGACTCGCGAGATGCGTGTTCCACGAAAGGAATACGCGCGGAGTCGCCACCAACGTTTATTCGAGGAAAACGTCCGAAAAACCGGAAAAGACGCGATCTACGAACTTTTTAGTGAAAGGTTCGGGAGTTGTATTTACGCACGGGGAAGGTATTAGCACCCCACACGCCCGTCTCAAGGGACGGCAGCCCTTAATCGAATGTGCAAACATGACTTTGATTTTTATGTTCCCTTTTATGTTCTTATATCCTTTATACCCTTTTTTATATTTTTCTTTTTTGTGGTCGACAAGGGTGTTTCCCTTTGCTCCTACGTATTCCTCAATTTGGGATGAGAAAATCAGACCTACGTAGTTCTTTCGGAACAAAGTGTTTGGTTAAGTTGTTTTTGTCTTTTTTGCAAAATGTGTTTTTATTGAACAAAAGGTCATTTAAGGTGTTGAACCATTAAACGGTCTTTTGATTTTGAAAGGAGAGAAACGTTAAGGCGTTGGACCATTAACGATCTCTTGTTTTTGAAAGGAGAGAAACGTTAAGGCATTTGGACCATTAACGATCTCTTGGGGTGGTCGACAAAAGCGGGGCTTTTGCTCCTACGTATCCTCAATGAGGAACTCAGACCTACGTAGTTCTTTCTTATCAAGTGATTCTTTTTTACTTTAAGAGGTGATCATTTTAAGGCGTTGGACCTTAAAAATGATCCATCTTACTTAGTGAGAAATTGAAATGACAAACTTCAAAAGCCTATTTTTGTGGACGAGCTTGACTAGGCGAGTTGATTTTAGCCTTAGTTTCACTTTAGTTATTAATCAATTCGATTAAGAATGAGAAATCCCAAAGAGAAAACGTCCGATTGATTTTCCGCTTTATTTTACTAAAAGATGTTTTTTTTTTATTATTATATTATTTTTTACCTCTTTTTGATTTCCAACGTGGTTACGGCATGACCGAACGGTCGGAATTTATTTTAACCGAAGTTAATGGATAATACAATTCAAATGTTCGGTGGAAATTTATTTTATTTTTAAGTTAAGCGAGAAATGACTTAAGCAAAATGGCTTAAGCATGTCAACAGGGGGTATAAAAAGTAAACAAAACGAGAATAAAAATGCACGAAACACAATGTGGACCACTACGGGTACATAGAATGAATCGAAAAGCTTGGTTCGAGGTACTTACCCGTTGAAGATCGAAGAACGATGAAGAACGAATGAAGAACGTCGAAGAACGGTTGAAACCTTTGCGAGATTCCTCACGGAAAACGATACGGAAACGTTTCGGAAGCGCCTCGGCTTAGATTTTCTTCACGGAAACAATTTTTCCAAGCAAATTCGAAAGAGAGAGAAGTGCCTAAGGGGCTGGACCCCTTCCTTCTTGCTTTCCTCCCCTATTTATAGCAAAATAGGGGAGGTGGTTGCCGCCCAGCTCGCCCAGGCGAGCTCAGCTCGCCCAGGCGAGCAGGGTTGCTTCCTCCAGAAGCAACCGCCTTCTGGAGGAATCTTCTGGAGGGCCCAAATGGGCCTGGGTGCTATTTGCACCCCCATTTTTACTAAGTACACCCCCCTCTGCTGTTTTTTGGTAATTCTTTTTTCGTAAAGTTACGGAAACTTACGAATTTCGTAACGATACTTGTTTTCTTTCCGTAATGTTACGGAACCTTGCGGATTACATAATCATCCCCTTTTTGACTTACGGAATGTTACGGAACCTCACTTAATTATGCAACGATGCTTCCATTTGATTTCCGATGTGTCACGGAAACTTACGGATTGTGCATCAACATCTTTTTGGTTTTTCGGCATGTCCTGGAATTTCATAAATTGCCTAATGATGGGTGCCAAGCACCTCACAAGGACCAAAGAATGGTCGCATGTCATCAAGCAAAGGTCCCCGGACGAAATTAGGGTATGACAGTTGCCCCTCTTTACTTGTCTTTTATTGGAGATAAAAGAAAAGTAAAGATAAGACACTAATTTCGTCCCTCTCGATTTGACGAGAGTCGCGGGTGACCATAAAATCTCCACATGCAAATGACTTGTTGTTCCCAGAATTTCACAAATTGCCTAATGATGGGTGCCAAGCACCTCACAAGGACCAAAGAATGGTCGCATGTCACCAAGCAAAGGTCCCCGAAAATCAGTGTATGACACTAATTTCGCTCCTCTCGGTTGACGAGAGTCGCGGGTGACCGTGACTTGTCGTTCCTAGGATTTCACAAATTGCCTAATGATGGGTGCCAAGCACCTCACAAGGACCAAAGAATGGTCGCATGTCATCAAGCAAAGGTCCCCGAAAATCAGTGTATGACACTAATTTCGCTCCTCTCGGTTGACGAGAGTCGCGGGTGACCGTGACTTGTCGTTCCTAGGATTTCACAAATTGCCTAATGATGGGTGCCAAGCACCTCACAAGGACCAAAGAATGGTCACATGTCATCAAGCAAAGGTCCCCGAAAATCAGTGTATGACACTAATTTCGCTCCTCTCGGTTGACGAGAGTCGCGGGCGACCATGAAATTTCCGCATGTAAATGACTTTGTTGTTCCCGGAGGAACAAAAGGTGCAGAAGACTGTGTCAGCCCCTGCATGCTATCAAGCGTTCTGTCTTACAGATAGCAAAAGAATGGGTGCGAATAACCATAAGGTATCTCCGCGTATCATGGGTGCAGAATGACCAAACTTGGTCTCTGCTTGTCATCGGGCCCGCCGCCTCTGGATGACAAAAGGGTGCGAATAACCATAAGGTATCTCCGCGTATCATGGGTGCAGAATGACCAAACTTGTTCTCTGCTTGTCATCGGGCCCGCCGCCTCTGGATGACAAAAGGGTGCGAATAACCATAAGGTATCTCCGCGTATCATGGGTGCAGAATGACCAAACTTGGTCTCTGCTTGTCATCGGGCCCGCCGCCTCTGGATGACAAAAGGGTGCGGATAACCATAAGGTATCTCCGCGTATCATGGGTGCAGAATGACCAAACTTGGTCTCTGCTTGTCATCGGGCCCGCCGCCTCTGGATGACAAAAGGGTGCGAATAACCATAAGGTATCTCCGCATATCATGGGTGCAGAATGACCAAACTTGGTCTCTGCTTGTCATCGGGCCCGCCGCCTCTGGATGACAAAAGGGTGCGAATAACCATAAGGTATCTCCGCATATCATGGGTGCAGAATGACCAAACTTGGTCTCTGCTTGTCATCGGGCCCGCCGCCTCTGGATGACAAAAGGGTGCGAATAACCATAAGGTATCTCCGCGTATCATGGGTGCAGAATGACCAAACTTGGTCTCTGCTTGTCATCGGGCCCGCCGCCTCTGGATGACAAAAGGGTGCGGATAACCGTAAGGTATCTCCGCGTATCATGGGTGCAGAATGACCAAACTTGGTCTCTGCTTGTCATCGGGCCCGCCGCCTCTGGATGACAAAAGGGTGCGAATAACCATAAGGTATCTCCGCGTATCATGGGTGCAGAATGACCAAACTTGGTCTCTGCTTGTCATCGGGCCCGCCGCCTCTGGATGACAAAAGGGTGCGGATAACCGTAAGGTATCTCCGCGTATCATGGGTGCAGAATGACCAAACTTGGTCTCTGCTTGTCATCGGGCCCGCCGCCTCTGGATGACAAAAGGGTGCGAATAACCATAAGGTATCTCCGCGTATCATGGGTGCAGAATGACCAAACTTGGTCTCTGCTTGTCATCGGGCCCGCCGCCTCTGGATGACAAAAGGGTGCGAATAACCATAAGGTATCTCCGCGGGCTACCAGCTCTTGAGTCATGGCGACAAAAGGCGGTGTGGTCGACAAAAGCGAGGCTCTTGCTCCTACGTATCCTCCAATGAGGAACTCAGACCTACGTAGTTCTGGATAACTTGTGAGACTTGGAAAGTCTCCATCGGAAAATGCTGACATCTCCGGAAAGGGCGCAGATGACCATATTGGTCTCTGCTCGTGAATCACACTTGGGGTCACTGAATGACGAGGTGCGGATAACCGTAAGGTGTCTCCGCGGGCTACCAGCTCTTGAGTCATGGCGACAAAAGGCGGTGTGGTCGACAAAAGCGAGGCTCTTGCTCCTACGTATCCTCCAATGAGGAACTCAGACCTACGTAGTTCTGGATAACTTGTGGGACTGGAAAAAGTCTCGGTGTTTTCTCCACTAAAATGCAAACATGCTTTAGCAAAGAGACAAATATTCCAACTGATTTAGAGCAGCATATGCTGCTTTTTTTTTTTTTTTTTTTGAGTGAAAAACAATGCGTCTACCGGGGAAGGAGAGTCTGCTGATGAAATCCCCCATAACCATAAATGAGATTTTGGATGTTAGCATTTCGTTTCTAAATGACCATTTAGAGGAAACACTGGGTTCGACAAAAACAGAAGAAATCCACTCAAAGTGTATCAATCTTGCACAGGTAAGTGTTTCATCCTAATTCCGAACCATAGATACGTCATGACTTGACTTTGCAAATTATTTCCTATCAAATCAAAAATTACATGCGTGATCATGGATCAATAGGGCTTCCCTTGGGAATGGGTTCTTTTGGTGGTTTCTTCTTTCGGCTTTTGTGTGTTTTTGGCTTTTTCTTTTTCTGTTTTTTTTTGTTTAGTGCGGGGCGAGAAAAAAGGGTCGCTAGCGCACGGGATTTTGGTAATTAAAGGGAGAAGACCATTTTAGGTCGTGGTTTCCTTTCCTTCCTCTTTTGTTCATTTGGTGACAATTCTGTATTGTGCAGATATTGTCCGGTCCAAAGACCTCTCTGCACATTTCTTCTGTTTTCTTTCGATCCTTGATCAGGAGCTTTCTTTCCTTCTTTTCTTTTTTTTCTCTTTCTCCCATCCTTTGATTGGGAATTTCCTTTCTTTTCTTTTTGCTTTCTCCCACTCTTTGATTGGGAATTTCCTTTCTTTTCTTTTTTCTCTTTCATTGGAAATTTTCCTTCTCTTTTCTTTGATTGGAAATTTCCCTTCTATTCTTTTTTGCTTCCGAGGGTAAGGATTGACATTCTCACCCTGGGTCAAGGTTTATGGTGAGTCAGGATTTTGGCTCAAAGCTGGTAGAATGGCTAGACATGATACATGTCAGGGCTTGGTTTGGTTCAAGGGTAAAAGGGATGCCCCACATTATTTCCATGACACAAATGCAAAAATGATGATTTGGAAACTTTATGCAAAACTGGTCATGCATGCATCTATGCGGACACTCAAATGTCAAATTTTTATGGTCATGTGATGCTAGGGCTCAGGATTCATTTCCTCTATTTTAATCAACCCAATGTTTCCAAAATATGTTCTTTTATCAGTTTGGGCATTCATCCGAGTCCATTTTGGGCGTCCGGGAAAATTTTCACAGCATTCACCCTTCAGGTGTACACACATTTTTTTCAAAAACTAGCTATGATCAGCGAATTTTCTTTAAAGAAAGGTTGGAAGTCATCTCTTTTCAAAAGCATGTTGGTTTTTCAGCTAGACAACTTATTTTTCTTTTTTCTCTCTTTTTCCTTTTTATCATTTGTTTATTTCTTTTTCTTGTTTGTTTTTTTGTTTTTTTTTTCTTTTTTTTTTTTCATGAGGTATTTTGCTACCTAAACATGTGTATATTTTTGTGAGGTATTTTTGCTATATACATGCATATCCAAGGTATCTTGCTACCTAAACATACATATATGTATTTTGTGAGGTATCTTTTTGCTACATACACGCACATCTAAGGTATCTCTCTACCTAAACATACATATATATATTTTGTGAAGTATTTTTTTGTTTACATACATGCATATCTAAGGTATCTTTCTACCTAAACATACATATATATATTTTGTGAAGTGTTTTTTTGTTTACATACATGCATATCTAAGGTATCTTTCTACCTAAACATACATATATATATTTTGTGAAGTGTTTTTTTGTTTACATACATGCATATCTAAGGTATTTTCACTACCTAAACATACATATATATATTTTGTGAGGTATGACTACCTTCCGAGCTTGCGCTTATTTTATTTAAATCCCCAGGATCATGAGCAACTAGGTGCGTCCTACTATAAAAAGTGATCAAATAACAAGCATAGATTCAAAAGGTACTAGGTTGCCTCCTAGT
The DNA here is from genome assembly GCF_000004515.6 of Glycine max. Taxonomy (NCBI): domain Eukaryota; kingdom Viridiplantae; phylum Streptophyta; class Magnoliopsida; order Fabales; family Fabaceae; genus Glycine; species Glycine max. Next base: position 30,903,033 of record NC_038253.2, on the reverse strand, counting down.
AGCGCTTCTTTAACGTCTTTAGCTGGACGCCTTATGACTTGTCGGTCACTGACCTAGTACTTTGCTTACCTTTGGCTTTGGAATTGGTCGCTTATTGGTCGGCCATGGGTCGTAAGCAACGCTCTAACCTTTTTGTGGATGAGCTGAGGTGAACTCTAGAGGTGATGGCGGTGCGTCTGTTGCCCGCTGCCGGCCATCCCCAGGCTGCTGTGGTGTTTCGCCCTGCGCCTGCCTGGAGACGCAGCACTTCTAGATGAAAACTCGATTGGTAGGGGGCCTGATGACCCTGCTGGGGGCAACAGGCACTCCCTTGAACTGATAGAGACCCGTATTTAGAGCTGGCAACTCCAAGACACTGTTGGCCTTCTTCGGGTCCACTAGGTGTCTTGCGGTCGCGATCCCTGCAAACAATAGATGAAATCAGAAATCAGTTGAGCGATGTGCATACTTACCTATGATGACGTAACCTTGCCGGGGGGGTACGGGCACCCTATAGGACTGATAGAGGCCCGTAACCAGAGCTGGAAACCCCAGGGCCCTGTTGGACTTTTCCGGGTCCACTGGGTGTCTTGTGGGTGCGATCCCTGCAAACAATAGATGGTATCAGAAATCAGTTGAACCATATGCATACTTACCCATGTCGGGACGACACAGACCAACTGATACTTTTGCAGGGGGAAATTGGCATTGCGGTCGCTGGGCAGAATATTGCTAAGTAGCAATGTCATCTATGTAAGAGTGGTCATGTTGGTGCGCATGATCCGCACTCGTCTCTTTGCAGCGGCACGGGTGAAATCTTGCCCCAGTATGCATAGTAGCAGTGTGATAGCCTCCCTCTCTAGTTGTGCTCGCACAGTTGGCGCTCCTCCAATATCAGGGGATGGCCCAGGAACCGTTAAAAGGAAACTACTGGTCCCTTAACCGGGAGTGCAAGTCTCGGTTAAGCATTTAAGGACAGAGGACCTTAAATTACCTTAAGGTGTGGATATGGAGCCCACTGAAAGTGAGGACGCGTAGTCCTCTAAAGGCGAGGGCGTGTAGCCCTCTGAAGTTCAGGACGTGTCGCCTTTCGAAGGCGAGGGAGTGTAGTCCTATGATGGCAAGGACGTGCAATCCTCTAAAGGTGAGGGCATGCCCCCCCTTTGAAAATGGGGAACATGTAGTCCTTTGATGGCGAGGACGTGTAGTCCTCTAAAGGTGAGGACGTGTAGTCCTCTGAAGGTGAGGGCGTGTAGCCCTACAAAGGTTGAAGACACATGACCCTTTGACGGCGAGGACGTGTAGTCCTCTGAAGTTGAAGGTACATGACCCTTTGACGGCGAGGACGTGTAGTCCTCTGAAGTTGAAGGTACATGACCCTTTGACGGCGAGGACGTGTAGTCCTCTGAAGGTGAAGGTAACTAGTACCCAAGGTGAGGGCGTGTAGCCCTCTCAAGGCGAGGACTTATAGTCCTCTGGAGGTGAGGGCGTGCAGCCCTCTGGTGGTGAGGACGTGTAGTCCTCTCAAGGCGAGGACGTGTAGTCCTCTGACGGTGAGGGTAAGTAGTACCCAAGGTGAGGGCGTGTAGCCCTCTCAAGGTGAGGACATGTAGTCCTCTGGAGGTGAGGGCGTGCAGCCCTCTGATGGTGAGGACGTGTAGTCCTCTTCAAGGCGAGGACGTGTAGTCCTCTCAACGGTGAGGGTAACTAGTACCCAAGGTGAGGGCGTGTAGCCCTCTCAAGGCGAGGACTTGTAGTCCTCTGGAGGTGAGGGCGTGCAGCCCTCTGATGGTGAGGACGTGTAGTCCTCTCAAGGCGAGGACGTGTAGTCCTCTGGAGGTGAGGGCGTGCAGCCCTCTGATGGTGAGGACGTGTAGTCCTCTCAAGGCGAGGACGTATAGTCCTCTGACGGTGAGGGTAACTAGTACCCAAGGTGAGGGCGTGTAGCCCTCTCAAGGCGAGGACATGTAGTCCTCTGGAGGTGAGGGCGTGCAGCCCTCTGATGGTGAGGACGTGTAGTCCTCTCAAGGCGAGGACGTGTAGTCCTCTCAACGGTGAGGGTAACTAGTACCCAAGGTGAGGGCGTGTAGCCCTCTCAAGGCGAGGACGTATAGTCCTCTGGAGGTGAGGGCGTGCAGCCCTCTGATGGTGAGGGTAACTAGTACCCAAGGTGAGGGCGTGTAGCCCTCTCAAGGCGAGGACGTGTAGTCCTCTCAACGGTGAGGGTAACTAGTACCCAAGGTGAGGGCGTGTAGCCCTCTCAAGGCGAGGACATGTAGTCCTCTGGAGGTGAGGGCATGCAGCCCTCTGATGGTGAGGACGTGTAGTCCTCTCAAGGCGAGGACGTGTAGTCCTCTAAAGGTGATAGGTACAAGTACCCAAGGGTCCACCCTTATGAGAAAGCAAGAGATCGACTCATCGAGAGGGCTGGTCATCCCAAATCCACAAGATTTGGACATTAGATGTAGGAAATCTATGCAGTTAACATGATCTTTAGGGATGCAGATGCATGCAACCTTTGTCGTGAAACTTGGTAAATGCGGACTTCATATGAAACAATGCAATGTAATGGAAAGTTGTACAATGTTCATGACATTCTTTCCCTATTTTGTGATTTTGATTTAATTTTTTTGGAAAACACAGATTGACTGTCCTTTTGAGAGAGGTGATAATTCGTGCAACCTCATCCTATCCTTTTTTGCAAATCTCTCCGGGAACTTCCTCAGAGTGTGTGTTCTGTTTGATTTAGTCACTTGACCATTTTGGAGTGACGGCAATGGAGTCGTTTGATGTTTAATCAATCCATTGAAATCCTAGGGTTTGTCCCCCTTTTTTTTGTTAAAAACATCGATGGGTGAGAACTTTTGATCGGCCCCTATGTTCACTTGAGGCTCATGCACGGTGCCCCTCATTGCCCCAGTGTAAGGCTTTGAGGTACCAATCGTTGTCTTTCGTGATGACCTTGTAGCTGGGAACCTACTGGGTGAGAACTTCTAATCTGCCCTTAGGTTCGCTTGAGGTTTATGCATGGTGCCTTTCATTGCCCCAGTGTAGGGCTTAGAGGTACCAATTGTTGTCTTGTTTTCACAACCTCGTAGTGAGGAAGAATGAAAGACGCAATTGATTCTTGCAAAAAGAATTTTCCAAGGACGAGAAATAGTTGAAGGATTTTTCAGCTGATGGATTAAGTCAAATGACTCCTATGTAGAAGCAAGATGTTTTGATGTCTTGATGATGCTAAAGGATCAAGTGCTTCTAAGTTTTATTCAAGACAAGAATCCAAGAAAATCAAGATATATGATCAAGTTGATCTCTAGAATCTTAGGAAGAAGTTTCCAAATTGAAGAAGCAAAAGGTTTGACCAAGGAATTCTATCCTTTCAAATTGAGATTTGCTCTCTGGTAATTGATTACTAGCAGTTTGAAAATGTTTTAATTCAAATTTTTTAAAACCTGTAATCGATTACATAAGTCTTGTAATTGATTACCAGAGGGGATTTTCAGAAAATAATTTCCAAGAGACATATCTATTCAAATGTTTTATGAATGGCCATTCAAATGTTTTAAAGAGAGTTTTCATTGCCCAAACAGTTTTATCCTCTCGAAAGATCAAGAGTTTTTCTGAACTGAAATGTCTTATCCTCTCAAAAAGATTCCTTGGTCAACCACTTGCTTATTCAATAAGGAATTTTTGATTGATCTTCATTTTACAATCTACCTCTTTTACGAGAGACCTCTTCTTCTCTTCTTCTTATTTCTGAAAAGGGATTAAGAGACCGTGGGTCTCTTGTTGTAGAGGATTCCTGAACACAAGGGAAGGGTTATCCCTGTGTGCATTGTTAATCCGAAAAGAGAGATTGATAGTTCAATTGGGGAATAGTCTTTGCATCTTAATCCAACCCCCCTTTTTCTTAAGGTAACTGAGGCCATTTGTCCAACATCCTATTCTTGATAACTCACTTCTCTCTAAAAAGACAAAATGAGGTCACATGAACGTCTATATTTTTACTTGAAAACACAGTCAATCAAATGCCTTTTTATTTTTTATTTTGAAACTTATTTTTTTATTTTGAAACTTATTTGTTTTGAACTTTGCTCGTTGTTTTACGGCACCCCCACCAACGTGCAAGATGAGTAATCTCTGATTGAACGGTCTTGGAAGTCAACACTCAGGAGCGCAGGTTGCTTGAGCAAACAGACCAATGGCTTACACTCACATTCCGGTGGAAGTTGAATAAGCAAAGATGTGTTCGTGAGAGGATGTCCATTTTATCATTTAACATTGTAACTGTGGTTTATGGCATAAACTTGAAAATCCTGATGAGTCATTAGGGACACCTAACAACAGCTTTCAAAATTGCCCCATGTGTGGCATCTCTTGTCAATGTCAGGATTTACACGCAATTCTCCTCAAATTTCAGCCAGCCCGCATCAATTAGACCTTGCACCTTACGCTTCAGAGCCCTACAATGCTCAATGGAACGCCCCGGGGCTTCTCCGTGACAAGCACACGTTGCGTTCGAGTCGTATTCTCGGAGAAATGGAGGTTGATGAACCTTGGCTAGGGTTATGGCTACCATTGAATTATCAAGTAGATATGGGATCAAGTTTAGCATATGACAACGGAATTTGGGGTGAACCCTACAGGCTTTTTGCTGCAAAATTCCTTTTTGTTGGTGTTTTTTTTTTTTTTTTTGTTTTTGGTTTGTGCTAAAGGTGGTCTTCGTCATTGGAAGTGCGGTAGACAGACTTTGTGGTTGATTTAGGAATGGCCTTTGTGGATAACTGGGTGGTGGGTAAGGAGAAAGTTTGTTATTGGCTGAGTAAAGATATTGTTGGGTTGGTGGGAAATTTGGCCGTACAGGAATGGCAGTCACAGCATGGGTTTCTCCCTCATTCTCACCCTCTTCATTTGCCCCAGTTTTCTCATTCGTCTAAGCAGGATGATCAAATTTGCCTCTTTTCGGACCCACATCGATCCTTTCACTGGCGAAGACCAAATCCGCAAAGCTTTGAGGGTGCGTAGCCCACCATCTTTTCATAGTAGAGTATCGATAATGTGTCTACCATCACGATCATCGTCTCCCTTTCCATCATTGGGGGTACCACCTGGGCCGCCAGATCCCTCCACCTTTTGGGCGTGTTCTTTGAAAGATCTGTCCCCCTTTTTGCAAATGTTCTGTAGTTGCATCCTATCTGGAACCATATCAAAATTGTACTGATACTGCCTAACAAAGGCAACCATTAGGTCCTTCCAAGAATGGACTCAAGAAGATTCCTAAGTTAGTATACCAGGCGACAGTTGTCCTAGTAAGACTTTCTCAGGAAAAATGTATCAGTAGTTTCTCATCTTTTGCGTATGCCCCCATCTTCCGACAATACATCTTTAGATGGTTCTTGGAGCGAGTAGTCCCCTTGTACTTGCCAAAGTTCGGCACCTTGAACTTGGGAATGACCATGTTTGGGTATTAGGAACAACTCTTCTAGGTTAGCAAAGGCATAATCTTCACCTCCTTCAATGGCCCTGAGCCTTTCCTCTAGATGATCCAACTTTCCCATTCCTGCCATAGTCATGAGGGTTTTTAACCGCTGTGGAATGCAAGAGGTGCAGTTGTGGGTGATACTGAGGGCCCTCCAAAGGGTTTTGTAGGGGTATACCACCAACTGCTTGCCCTTCAGTGGTATATCCGAGCCAAGGCTCGAAGTCGGCTAGATTGTGATGGGGAATTTCATGGGTCTCTTCCACGGTTTAAGAGACATGTGCATGATCAGTTTGGGGTTGCTGGCTTTCAATGGGTATAGGAGTGGAGTTATTGACATTCTTATTGGGAGTGTACGCCACATTGGATGGCGTATAGTTGAGAGGCAAGCCATATGACGGGAAGGCGTGCTCGTTTTGAATTTGCACATCATGGGGGCCGCCCGTACTTCCTAAATCTTTGCCTACCATATTTGAGGTTGGATGATTCATTTGCTTGAGGCCGGATGGGGACGTCGGGTTCACCTTAGCAACAACGCTGGTAGCGGCAATTGCAACCGCATTGGCTTCCATTATCTTCTTCACGCTCATCATGGCCTCCATCATTGTGGCCATTTTCTCTTTAATGGCCTCCATGTCGGCCTTCATCTTCTCTTGTATCTCCTCTACTTCACCCATTACTCTAGCTCTAGCACGAGTTCGGTAAGGGCGTCGTAAAGCGTGTCCCTTTCTTTTTTATAACAATGATTAAGTTCATTTTATTTTATTTTTCAAGGAAAGAATGCAACGAGCAATGCAACCAATGAAAAGCATGGATGCATGCGAATGATGTACAATTGAAGTATTGCGAATTTTTACGCAAGATATGGGGTTGAATCAATTTAGATTTTCAACATGGTCCATGACATCTTTGTCAAGGTGAAACTGGAAGTAACAAGGACATCAATAATCCTAAATATGTTTGGCAGTAGATGAAGCAGTGATGTGACTCGATTCATCTTTTGCCCCAATTTTGCAAGACGGTTACTTCCACATTTCAACTTGACTTGATGAACCTTTTTGTAAAAGCATGAGCTTGGTTCAACCCTATAATCCAAGGAATGGCAATTCTGATCGCCAATACTTCAACAACATCTCATAGGGATGAATGACTCGGGCATACTTTAAGCTTATGCACGGAAAATGTAATTATGAAATTGAGATGCCCGAAGAAACACCATTTCCTAGTTAACCATGCATTAGGTACCATGTTCAATTATTTTGTTTTTAAGTGAAACGGGTTTATGATCCCAACATGGTTGGCTCGTGGTGCCTAACACATGAAACTAAGAATGTAGTGTGAAGTTTCACGCTTCCCCTTTTTTTGTTTTTGTTTTGTAGAGGAAAACGCAAGGATGAGCAAACATGAAAACAAATGGTATGCAATTTTGCATATCAAAAAGTTTGTTGAACGCATATGCATGATGATGCCATGACTCATGCAAAATATGAGGCTAGAATATGATAACGGACAAATGCAGGATATGTCCATTATGATGTTATGAAGAGATGCTTATGCGATGCATGATATGAATGCATTTTACGGACACGAGAGCCCGGAAAATTATCTCTTCTTACTTGTGCATTTGGGGGCGCAGTGCCCCATGTGTACAATTAAGAAGGTGATATGGACCTTCCGGCTTCCCGTGACAAAGGACGAGACCAACATACAATGCATGCTAGAGATAAAATGCGGGAGTGACTTGATTCGCACTGATTTTTGGAGTAAAAACGTGGGATAAACTCATCTTATTCAAAAAGTTATAACTAGTCAAGATCTGAGCGACAATACAAACTTCCTAGCGGTTTCTAATCATATGGTCCATTAAGTCTATCATATGTTGACAATAGCTGAGAAGTCCGTGGATCTTCTTGGGGGCGGAATAGGTGTCCGCCATTGCTTTGGCCTTGGCTAGCAATCGGGGAAGTTCTTGACTCCTGTTCAAAGTAAGAGCAAATCGGTCCGTCCACATTGTTGCCTCTTGGTGCCATGAATCAATTACCCTCTCCCTTGCTTCGCTTTCTGCTGATATCTTGGCGTACTCATCCTCTAGCCTTTGCTCGTGAGTCGCCGCTAGATTTAGCTTCTCTTTGCACTCATCGATGACGGCCCACATATTCCCTTCAGTCTCGCTTAACTGTTGGGACAAATTTCTTTTCGACCTAAGGTAAGCCTTTAGCTCGTCCTTCAAGATCATGCCTTTGACCCGTGATGATTCCTTTCACCTCTTCGGAGCTTGAGCTTACCATTGCTGCCCTATAAAGCCCCTCAAAACTTTGCTGGCACGTGTTCTTCCTTTCGGGCCTTCTTGGTTTCTCGTTCCAAGGCTTCAGCGGTGGCCATATTGACGTCCCTTAGTTCATCATACTCTTTTCAGACTTTGATGGCTATGGACTTGAACTTCTCTTCGACTACTCGGGCTCTTTCAAGCTCTGCCTTTAGGGCTTGTACCTCATCACTTTCTTCCGAAGCTTTAACCTCATCGTCCCTCACAGTCTTTAGATTTGGGAGCCAATCCAATCCTTGTGTTCGGACTCTCAGCCACTTATGATAGCCGCCGATGATCCCATTACTGCTTCCCCTAAGCTCTCTGTCCTTTCTTCACGCCGCATCCCATGCCTTGCAAACTTCTTGGAGTATCCTCGCGTTGTGGTCACTAAAACCCCGTGCGATGAAAGGCGTGATGCTTTCGTCTAATGGCGCTCCTCTCATGGGGTAGCCAAGCTGTCTTATGGTGAGAACGGGATTATAATTAATACAACCCCTTGTTCCCATCAAGGGAACATTTGGACATCCTTCGCATGAAGATAGAATCCTGATTCTTCCTTCCTTCTAGCGAGGGAACCAATTAACAGACGCCCCCCCATGCTAGCCAAGAGTTGGTCCCAATTCGCCTTTCCTTTTTCGACGCACGAGCGGTAACCTTGTAGCGGATAGACGGGCCTACCTTCTTGGAGAAAAAGGTGTGAAACCAGCCCCACATAGAGAGCTGGAGTACAACAAACAATCCTTGCATTGCTTTCTTCACATCTTCGGTCGAAGGTGTCATATAGGTCGGCTAGCATAGCGACAACCGGACTTTCCTTGTGATTATGATAGGCGAGAAAAACGTCGATCGCTGCCAGGTCCACCAACCCATCCACATTTGGAAAGAGGACTCCCTCGAAAATCAACAGTGTGAGAATATCTATGAATGGGGTCCACTCGCCTTTATCTGCCAAGATTCTTGCTTTTACCTCCAAATATTTTCTCGGTATTCCGACCACCCCATTTTTGACTTGCCTTTGGGGGTCTAATTCCTGCACCGAGATTTGGACTTTTTTAGAAATTCTGGCCAATGAGGGGTAGAACCCTGAGAAGAGGTATGGTTTCCTTCCCCCTAGAGGACATCCTAGGATCTCTTCAAATTCTTCCATCATTGGTGATAGCTGGAAGTCCCCAAAGATGAAGCACCTCAACGGCTGATCATAATACTGGGCGAGGGAGGCAATTGGTTCCATGGAGACTTCTACCCTAGCTAGGTCCCAAATGCTTACCATAGGCTTTGCGGAAGGCTTGCCGTTGAAGTTGACCCATTAATTGCCCCAACTTTCGTAAACTGGTGACCTCTAAGCTCTTGATTTTGACTTGATAAAACCTCTTTTTAAGCGAAGGCTTTTGACTTGATCCCATGTTTTACTAAAGTGAAATAAAATCTAGTGCGAATCAAAACTCCGACATCTATCATGGGTGGAATGGATGAATGCATGAAGGAATGCATATGACACGGATGCAATTTATGAATACGGGAGCTCGGGAAATTGTCTCCTTCTTAGATACAACGTCTTGGGGTAGCAAAGTGCCCAACGTATGTATTTAAGAAGGTGACACGGACACTCCGTCGGTTTGCCCAAGAGAGGGGATTAAGACGGAACCCGCACATGATGCACATGCGAAAGGTACAATACAGGGATGTACATAGTATGATAATATTCACTGAACATAAGCAAACGGGTATATGATACTTATGCATGGCAGTGAGAAAAATGGCACGCAGCGTGTTTGCTCCGTGCCCCTATTTAAGGGACCTATAAGGGAGAGAACTAACTAGGCTTTTAGCAATAATCCCCAAGGTAGTCATATCTCTCTTGATGGTTTCTAGAGGTATCATCCCCTTCGAAGAACATATTGTAGCAGTAGGGACTACTAGCAACAATAAGTTTTTAAAGAGAAAAGCTCTAGATGAGGGTTCACTGTAATCAAGCAAGTCGGAGACCTAGCATGATCACAGATTCACCTCCACTCCTTATGTTCCCATGAACCCGGGTATAGGGCCCTTTTTCACTCACAGTGTGTGCAAATAGTGTTAGTGTTTGTGTGCATCAAATGAATAAATATTTACCTCATGCATACATTCTAAAACACACTAAAAGCAACAAAAAGTTTATATACACAAGAACATAAGACAAATAAAGGGAAACCAACAAAGGAGAAAGTCATGATAAAACATTGCACAAGATTAAATGGCCTAACTCTCTAAAAAACAGTCCCCAGTGGAGTCGCCAACTGTCGCAACCTACCCTTCGGCGGGAGGGCGACGCGAGACTCGCGGGATGCGTGTTCCACGAAAGGAATACGCGCGGAGTCGCCACCAACGTTTATTCGAGGAAAACGTCGGAAAAACCGGAAAAGACGCGATCTACGAACTTTTTAGTGAAAGGTTCGGGAGTTGTATTTACGCACGGGGAAGGTATTAGCACCCCACACGCCCGTCTCAAGGGACGGCAGCCCTTAATCGAATGTGCAAACATGACTTTGATTTTTATGTTCCCTTTTATGTTCTTATATCCTTTATACCCTTTTTTATATTTTTCTTTTTTGTGGTCGACAAGGGTGTTTCCCTTTGCTCCTACGTATTCCTCAATTTGGGATGAGAAAATCAGACCTACGTAGTTCTTTCGGAACAAAGTGTTTGGTTAAGTTGTTTTTGTCTTTTTTGCAAAATGTGTTTTTATTGAACAAAAGGTCATTTAAGGTGTTGAACCATTAAACGGTCTTTTGATTTTGAAAGGAGAGAAACGTTAAGGCGTTGGACCATTAACGATCTCTTGTTTTTGAAAGGAGAGAAACGTTAAGGCATTTGGACCATTAACGATCTCTTGGGGTGGTCGACAAAAGCGGGGCTTTTGCTCCTACGTATCCTCAATGAGGAACTCAGACCTACGTAGTTCTTTCTTATCAAGTGATTCTTTTTTACTTTAAGAGGTGATCATTTTAAGGCGTTGGACCTTAAAAATGATCCATCTTACTTAGTGAGAAATTGAAATGACAAACTTCAAAAGCCTATTTTTGTGGACGAGCTTGACTAGGCGAGTTGATTTTAGCCTTAGTTTCACTTTAGTTATTAATCAATTCGATTAAGAATGAGAAATCCCAAAGAGAAAACGTCCGATTGATTTTCCGCTTTATTTTACTAAAAGATGTTTTTTTTTTATTATTATATTATTTTTTACCTCTTTTTGATTTCCAACGTGGTTACGGCATGACCGAACGGTCGGAATTTATTTTAACCGAAGTTAATGGATAATACAATTCAAATGTTCGGTGGAAATTTATTTTATTTTTAAGTTAAGCGAGAAATGACTTAAGCAAAATGGCTTAAGCATGTCAACAGGGGGTATAAAAAGTAAACAAAACGAGAATAAAAATGCACGAAACACAATGTGGACCACTACGGGTACATAGAATGAATCGAAAAGCTTGGTTCGAGGTACTTACCCGTTGAAGATCGAAGAACGATGAAGAACGAATGAAGAACGTCGAAGAACGGTTGAAACCTTTGCGAGATTCCTCACGGAAAACGTTACGGAAACGTTTCGGAAGCGCCTCGACTTAGATTTTCTTCACGGAAACAATTTTTCCAAGCAAATTCGAAAGAGAGAGAAGTGCCTAAGGGGCTGGACCCCTTCCTTCTTGCTTTCCTCCCCTATTTATAGTAAAATAGGGGAGGTGGTTGCCGCCCAGCTCGCCCAGGCGAGCAGGGTTGCTTCCTCCAGAAGCAACCGCCTTCTGGAGGAATCTTCTGGAGGGCCCAAATGGGCCTGGGTGCTATTTGCACCCCCATTTTTACTAAGTACACCCCCCTCTGCTATTTTTTGGTAATTCTTTTTTCGTAAAGTTACGAAAACTTACGAATTTCGTAACGATACTTGTTTTCTTTCCGTAATGTTACGGAACCTTGCGGATTACATAATCATCCCCTTTTTGACTTACGGAATGTTACGGAACCTCACTTAATTATGCAACGATGCTTCCATTTGATTTCCGATGTGTCACGGAAACTTACGGATTGTGCATCAACATCTTTTTGGTTTTTCGGCATGTCCTGGAATTTCATAAATTGCCTAATGATGGGTGCCAAGCACCTCACAAGGACCAAAGAATGGTCGCATGTCATCAAGCAAAGGTCCCCGGACGAAATTAGGGTATGACAATTCCCCACATGGAAAATGGCCATGGTGCGGCCAAAACATTCAGAGGCAAGGGCGGAGCGTTGACATTGTCCGCAAACCTCTGGCATTTGTGACACTTCCTCACATGGAGACAACAATCGTTCTCCATGGTGAGCCAAAAGTAGCCCGCCCTTAAGATCTTCCTAGCCATGGTGTGCCCGTTAGCGTGCATACCGAAAGAGCCCTCATGGACCTCCCCCATCATGCTCTCAGCTTCTTTAGCATTCACGCATCGGAGCAAAACCATGTCATGGTTTCTCTTGTATAGTATGCTTCCGCTCAAGAAGAAACAAGTTGCCAATCTCCTTAACGTCCTCTTGTCATTGTCGGAAGCCTTCGGTGGGTACTCTTTGCTTTCAACGTATCACTTGATATCGAAATACCAAGGCTTACCATCCCGCTCTTCCTCCACCAAACAACAATGTGCGGGTCTGCCACGACATCTGAACTCAATGTACGGTAGGTTTCTGTGCGGTATCAGCTAGAACATGGACGCTAAAGTGGCAAGCGCATCCGCCATTTGATTTTCCACTCGGGGAACGTGATGGAAGGAGATCTCATTAAAGAACTCAGCCAATTCCTTGATATAGGCCTGGTAGGGTATCAGTTTGTGGTCCCTAGTCTCCCATTCTTCTCTCAGCTGGTGAATCACCAGTGCCGAGTCTCCGTACACCTTGAGTAGCTTGACGTTGAAGTTAATTGCTACTTGGACGCCCAGAGCGCATGCTTCGTATTCAGCCATGTTATTGGTGCAGTCGAACCCCAGCCTGGCCGTGAAAGGTATACATTGATTGTCCGAAGAGACCAATGCTGCCCCAACGCCATGGCCTAGAATGTTTGATGCTCCATCAAACCACACGATCCACTTGTCCCTGTCCTCGTCTAGCTTTTCTTCAAATGAGGCCATGATGTCCTCATCCGGGAACTCGGGATGCATGGGTTGATAATCATTGAGAGGCTGTTGAGCCAAATAGTCTGCCAAGGCGCTTCCCTTTATCGCCTTTTGGGTGACATAGACTATATCGAACTCGGATAACAAAACCTGCCACTGGGCGATCCGCCTCGTGAGAGCAAGCTTCTCAAAGATGTACTTGATCGGGTCCATCTTGGATATCAGCCAGGTGGTATGGCTCAGCATGTACTATCTTAAACGGTGGGATGCCCAGACTAAAGCACATGTCCTTTCCAGCAGGGAGTAGTTCATCTCACAGACCGTGAACTTCTTACTCAAGTAGTAGATGGCTCGCTCCCTTTTCCCGGACCTGTCATGTTGCCCCAGCATGCATCCCATTAACTCGTCCAAAATCGTCATGTACAAGATGAGAGGTTTCCTGGGCACCGGTGGCATAAGCATGGGAGGGTTCATGAGGCACTGTTTGATCTTTCCAAACGCCTCTTCACAGTCCTCGTTCAAGTGGCTGGATTGGTTCTTGCATAAGAGCTTGAACAGTGGCTCACAGATAATGGTGAGCTGTGATATGAATCTGGCAATGTAGTTCAAATGCCCTAGGAAACCTTGGACTTGCTTCTCGGTACGTGGTTCTGGCATCTCAAGGATGACTTTTACCTTTTCGGGGTCCACCTCTATTCCTTTCTGACTTACGATGAAACCCAGTAATTTTCCTGACTTGACCCTGAAGGTGCACTTAGCGGGGTTCAACCTCAATCGATACTTCCTAAGCCTTTCGAACAACTTCCGCAGATTGACAAGGTGTTCCTCCTCAGTTTTAGACTTGGCGATCATGTCGTCTACATAGACTTCGATTTCTCGGTGCATCTTGTTGTGGAACAAAGCCACCATAGCCCATTGATAGGTTGCCCCGACGTTCTTGAGCCCAAAGGACATCACTTTATAGCAGAATGTCCCCCACAGGGTGACGAAAGTGGTCTTTTCCATATCCTCTGGCGCCATCTTTATCTGATTGTAATCGGAGAAACCGTCCATGAAGGAAAACAAAGCAAAATTGGTCATATTATCCACGAGGACATCGATGTGCGGCAGAGGGAAATTGTCTTTGGGACTAGCTCGATTTAGGTCCCAATAATCCACACACATTTGTACCTTCCCATCCTTCTTAGGGACTGGTACAATGTTGGCAACCCATTCCAAGTACCGAGTGACAACCAGAAAGCCAATGTTAAATTGTTTCTTTACTTCTTTTTTTATTTTTAGGGACGTCTCGGGCCTCATCCTCCTCAGTTTTTGCTTTACCGGGGAACACTCAGGATTCAGAGGTAGTCTGTGTTGTACGATGTCAGAACTCAAACCAGGCATATCTTGGTACGACCAGGCAAAGATGTCTTGGTAGTCTTTCAACAGGGCCATTAATTCTTTACGGACGGGTGCAGTCATACCCGTGCCTATTTTTACATTTTTTTTTCCACTGCCGGTTCCTAAGTCTACGAGTTCTGTCTCTTCTTGATGCGGCCTCATCTCTCGGTCTTCCTGAGCGATTATCCTCTCCAGCTCTGGGGGAAACCCTACATCCTCATCCTCTTCATTCTCCATCCGACTTGCTTCTTGCTCGATATCGACGGCCAGGTCCCTGGTATTAGTACCTTCATGGGACTCGTCGTCGGATCTGTATCGTTTTAAGCGTAACAAGGAAATAAACATGCAAATGAATGAGAATGGGTAGAGGCGCAGGGACAGATGAAGAGAGATCTTTATATTATAACTTCAAGAACAAAAGACATAATGCCTTAACAAAAGGAAACTCTAAGTCTAGGCCCAACCGTAGAGTTTTAAAGCTACAAAAGGTTACATTATGCTTGTCGCGTAAACGTCTGGGCGTTCCTTCACCCGCCAATTTCCCAATTGGAAACCGGGAGGGCATGGCCATACCAAATCCGATCTCCTCGGGGAGTCATCATCGCATATCAGGGCGACTTGACCTTCGCGTCTTAAACCCGCACTTATGAAGCTCCTACTGATGTGGCACGGTGGGGCCTCTTTGGCTCGCTGTCCCAACCGCGGGCCCTGGCCTTTGTTCTTCCTTTCTGAGATATTTTTTCTTATGTCAGCCTGCGTAGGTTTATAGCCTAACCCAAACTTCCCGCGGTTTCCTATGGTGCTTACCAGGCTGGTCTTGCCACCGTTGTTCTTGCCCAAACCCATTTCGGGCTCGTAGTCGTGCCCCAGCATCACCCGGGCCACCATCATTGCCACATCGGACAGGTGGGGCTGCCTAGAGAGGGAATCTACGGAGGCGATGCTTACTACCTCAAAAGATTGGAAAGCCGTTTCCAATGACTCCTCCGCGGCTTACACATATGGCATAGAGGAAGGCTAACTTACCAGGACGTCTTCCTCACCTGATACTATGACCAAATGTCCTTCCACTACAAACTTCAGCTTTTGGTGGAGTGTGGAGGGGACGACTCCCACTAAGTGGATCCATGGACGCCCCAAAAGACAGTTGTAGGCCGGGTTGATATCCATCACTTGGAATGTAACCTGGCAGGTATGAGGCCCTATCTGTACTGGGAGGTCGATCTCTCCCCTTACCTCTCGGCGGCTGCCGTCGAAGGCACAGACCACCATGGAACTTGGCCTCAGATGGGAAGCGTTAAATGACAATTTCTCCAACATGCTTTTGGGCATCATGTTCAGGCTTGAGCCGTTGTTGATGAGTACTTTGGTCATAACGTGCTCCATGCATTTGACTGACACATGTAAAGCCCGGTTATGCCCTCTCCCCTTGGCGGGGATTTCCTCTTCAGCAATGGTGAGGTAGTTGTTGGTTGTGATGTTATTGACGATTCCCCCAAAGTCTTCAACGGAGATGTCTTGGGCTACGTGAGCTTCATTCAAGACCTTAACCAGCAAAGCTCGATGAGGCTCAAAGCTCATGAGCAGTTCTAGAAGGGAGACTCTAGTTGGGGTTTTGTTGAGTTGCTCAATGACTTTTAACTCGCTTTGTTGAATAATGCGGAGGAACTCGCTGGCCTCCTCGAGTGATACCTCTTTCTTGTCACAGCCCTCTCTTCCCTCGGAAAGATCCTTCGTCAGAACATCCTCGTCCGGTGCGGGGATCACTTTGACATTTTGTCCTTCCGTCATCCTAGCTTTTCTTTTAGTGTTTGCGGGCTGTATCGGCAAGCTAGGGGGTGCGAACACGTGACCGCTACGGGTTACGCCACTCAGCCCAGTGATATTGGTCACTTTGGCCGATAGTGAGCTGATATCGGTAGCTTCTTCCTTCCTACCGCCCGGAGGAGTATACCTCCATGGAACTGTGCGGCTGTTCTCGTAAGGAAACGGAATAGATCTACCGCCCGACACTGCCGAGGGGTGTTGAGGTCTTTGGGGAGCCGTGTTCCTAGTGAAGTGTATTACCAAGGGTTTAGGCTTTTTAGGTCCTTCTTCATCTCCCGACTATTGGATCAAGTGGCCTCAGAATAATTAAGAAGGAAGGGTTGAATTAATTATTCCTAAACCTTTACTAATAAAAAATTTACTCTTCTAAGGCTTTTACTATGTTGTTAAGTAAATGAAGAACACAAAAGAAACTTAACCAAAAGTAAAAGCAAAAATTAAAGTGCACAACAGAAATTAAAAGAGTGGGGAAGAAGGAGACAAACACACAAGAGTTTTTATATTGGTTCGGCAACAACCCGTGCCTACATTCAGTCCCCAAGCGACCTGAGGTCCTTGAGATTTCTTTTCAACCTTGTAAAAATCCTTTTACAAGCAAAGTTCCACAAGGGATGTACCCTCCCTTGTTCTCTTTGAACAACCTAGTGAATGTATCCTCCACTAGAACTGATTCAGAAGAGATGTACCCTCTCTTGTTCTCAGTAAACAACCCAAGTAGATGTACCCTCTACTTGTACCACAAAGGACGTACCCTCTAATGTGTTAACGCAAAATTCTTAGGCAGTTAAACCTTTGAAACTTTTTGAATGGGGATACAAAAGAATTCTCAGGCGGTTTTTCCTTTAAATCTTTTGTATATGAGAAAGGGAAGAATCAAAAGAATTCTCAGACTGTGTCATTTTGAATTCTTTGACAAGGGAGAAGGGAGACACAAAGAATTCAGGCGGTTAGTCCTTCATTCTTTTGGAAAAGGGAGAAGAGAGACACAAAAAGAATTCAGGCGGTTAGTCCTTGGTGAATTCTTTTTGACAAAGAGAGAAGGGAATGAAAAAGATGAATAGCACAAGTTTTTGAGCAAAGAACTTTTCTTGGAAGAGAAAAGTTTTGAACAAAAAATTTTAGAAAGATAAAGAGAAGATGAAACCAGAAAGTTCTGAAAGAAATGAAAGAAGATCTTGAAAGATAGATTGAAAGATAGAATGATTGAAAGAGATGATTGATATGAATTATGTTTCATGCCAAGGTCACATATTTATAGTTTCTTGATGACTCAAGTAAAAACTTGTAACTCTTGGCAATTCCTTTAAAACTAATTACTTAAAAAGTTATGACTTTTGAAATAATCTTCAGAAACAAGTCACTTGAAGAAATGTGACTTTTGGAAATGAATTTTTCGAAAACAGTCACTGGTAATCAATTACCATAAAGGTGTAATCGATTACACATCAACAAATGTGACTCTTCATTTTGAATTTTGAAAATCTTAACGTTTTAAAGCACTGGTAATCGATTACTACAATCTGGTAATCGATTACCATAGAGAAAAACTCTTTGGTAATGATTTTGTGAAAACTTCTTGTGCTACTCAATGTTTTGAAAAACTTTTTAATACTTATCTTGATTAAGTCTTCTCTTGATTCTTGAATCTTTGAGTCTTGAATCTTGATCTTGATTATTCTTGAATCTTGAATCTTGAATCTTCTTGATGAAACTTTCTCTTGAATCTTTCTCTTGATTCTTGAATTGTTCTTGACTCAATCTTGAAATCATTCTTTGGGCTTTTTGTCATCATCTTTGTTATCATCAAAACACCTTGAATCAATCTTGATTCATCATCAAGAATCAATGAAGTTTGCTTCTACAGTCTCCCCCTTTTTGATGATGACAACTCTGAAATCAAGAAACACACACACACTTTTTCCTAGTCGATCACTCACTTAAATTCCCCCCCTTTGTTTTTGAGTTTATGCTTTACTTTAAATTAAGTTGATTACTTATGTGAGTTCTTGATTTAACTCCTATTTCTGTCCCCCTTTGGAATCAACAAAAAGCCAAAGTGCGTAACAAGTATAAGACAAACATATACTATTAATCATTCACAAGACATACATTGAAGAATATAAACCAATCATGAAGCAAGAAACATGAATAGATCAAATATATAAAAACCACATAGTCATATAACATAATTCATAATTGTTCAATCATACCATGCAAATAAAGAAATACTAAATTGTTCAAATGTCATAATATAGCCAAATACACGAGAATAGAAAACAATCAAACAAGATATCATAACCATTCATCACACTAGCAATATAATACTTCATAGAATGTCATATAATCCAGAAAGTCATTCATAATAACCATATAAAAGTACATACCACTAGTCATATATCATCAAAATAATTGAGTTTAAAACTCATAACCATAAACAACCAAGAGCAAGTAAATATAATAATCATGTTCAGTCATACTAATCAAATAATAAAAGAAATACTAAGTATTAAAATATCATAAAAACATATTCAAATACAAGGCTTAAAAACAAAATATAATTATAATCTAAATCTATTATCAGAGAATAAAAAAAATTAGTTATGAACACATACATGGTAACTCATTACTTATCTCAATTATTTTAGCATATCAATATAATTTTGACAAAAATCCAATTATGTCAAATTATACATAAATGGATAAACATACAATAAATGTAATCATACAAGAAAAAAACTTTAAAAACCAAACAAGATAAAAAATCATCCACAAATCATAATAAAAAAATGTGTATCAAATAAGTCATAAGTCATCAAAAGTAACCAAGTAGAACCATAACATATAAAGCAACTAACAAGTTTTAAACTTTTAGAAAATAAAGTACTAATAAAGTTTCAAAACATAATTTACTAAGTAACAAATAAGTAAACAAGATAATCAAATTTAAACACATAACAGAAAGATATTAAAACAAACTATTTTGCACCCATAAAAAAATACATATTCACTATCTTAATCAACATAACCTTTAAATATAATAAAAAATCATAATAACTTTCAAACACAATCAATCATCAAACATTTCAAATTAATTAAATTTAAATAACAATCAACTAACTATGCACAATAATTTCTATTTCAAAAAAGAAATTCAAATTTCAAATTTTTAAATTTCAATTTCAAATATCAAATTTCAAATTTTAAATTTTAAATTTCAAATTTCAACTTCCAACTTCCAATAACTTCTACTTCCAACTTTCAACTTCCATTTTCAACTTTCAACTTCCAGTAACTTCCATTTTCAACTTCCAACTTCTATTTTCAACTTTCAACTTCCATTTTCAACTTCCAACTTCCATTTTCAACTTTCAACTTCCGATAACTTCCAAATTTTAATTTTCAAACTTCCAAAAACTTCCAAATTTTAATTTTCAAACTTCCAACTACTTGGACACAATTACCAAAGACAAAAAATCAATCATGTATATTGAAATCAATCACTTCTGATGGAAGCTTGCTTGTGGAGCTTCTATGGAGGCTGGATCTTTGAGCTTCAATGAGGTCCTTCAATGGTGCTTTTACACCATGGAGATGTAGCGGAAGGCAAAGGATAAGAGGAGAGGGGAGGCACCATCCACTAAGGAATAAGCCAAGGAAGAAGGAGCTTTACCACCAAGAATTGCCTTGGATAAGAAGCTTGAAGAGGATGCTTTAATGGAGGAAAAGAAAGAAGGAGAGAAAGAGAGGGGGAGCACGAAATTGAAGGAATAAAAGAGGGAGAGAAGTGGAACTTTGAAGTATGTCTCACAAGACTCTCATTCTTCAAAGTTACAACAAGTGTTACGCATGCTTCTATTTATAGACTAGGTAGCTTCCTTGAGAAGCTTTCTTGAGAAAACTTCCTTGAGAAACTTCTTTGAGGAAACTTCCTTGAGAAGCTAGAGCTTAGCTACACACACCCCTCTCATAACTAAGCTCACCTCCTTGAGAAGCTTCCTTAAGAAGATTCCTAAAGAAGTTAGAGCTTAGCTACTCGTACCTCTCTAATAGCTAAGTTCACCTCCTTAAGATGAGAAGCTAGAGCTTAGCTACACACCCCCTATAATAGCTAAGCTCACCCCCATGGCAAAATACATGAAAATACAAAAAAAAAATCCCTACTACAAAGACTACTCAAAATACCTCGAAATACAAGGCTAAAACCCTATACTACTAGAATGGCCAAAATACAAGGCCCAAACAAAGGAAAAACTTATTCTAATATTTACAAAGATAAGCGGGATCATACTTAGCCCATGGCTCAAAATCTACCCTAAGGCTCATGAGAACCCTAGGGCCTTCCCTTGGATCTCTGACCCAATCTACTTGGAGTCTTCTATCCAATGCCCTTGCGGGGTAGGATTGCATCATTCCCTCCACCTTGGAAAGGATTTAACCTCAAATCTTGAGGTTCTTCATACTTTGGGCTCCTTCCCTCAACACCTGTAAAAAGAACAAAAACATATGTATTAGTGGTGTTTGGTATGTTGAAGTAAGGTAAGGTCTGAAAACCCATTTCCTGGGCATCTTCCCATGAAGGAACATGGTTTCTCACTAGGTCAATGAGTGGTGCTACAAGTATAGAAAAATATGGGACAAATCTTTTGTAAAATTTTGTTATGTCATGGAAGCCCCAAATTTTTCTTATACTTGGTGGAGTGGGCCACTCAAGAATGACCTTTATTCTTTTAGGGTTCATGGGAACCCCTTGATCACTATTTGAAAAATTAAGAAAAGTAACGCAATAAAACATACCTTTTTCTGTATTTTCATATTGATTATTCCTACCAAAAAGTATGACAAACCTAAGGTGTCCCATATGAGTACCTAAGTTTGTATTGAAACTAAAAATAAGAACAAACCTACCTAATGGGTCCCTATGTACACACACCATGAAGATGTTAGGTGCACGAGTGATTTTATAAAAGAGGGTTGCACCACTCAAAACATTCCTCATACCACCTATTTTAGGGACTTGGTGCCTAATAATACCTATTTTGGGCACCAACAAAGCACAAGGATTTAAGCTCTTGCGAACCAAACCCTCATACAACAACTTCTTTACTTGAGGAATAAACTCAAGCCCAAGAGATGTGGCAATGCTAGCAAGTGTCTTTTTACAAAAGAGAAAATGTGGAGGTTGTCTAAGAGGGAAAGTTTCTTTAATGTTTGTCTTTATTGTAAAATGAGTTTCCTTCTTAGCTAACCTCTTGGAGGAGACACTTACCTCCTTACACTTGTCTTTAACCACTAATGGTTGTCCTTCATCTTGGGGGTAGATTTCTTCACTAGATTCTTCCCCTTTTGCTTTTTCACTTTCACTAGAGGAAGGTGAAGTAGTAGCCTTATCTTGGCTACTATAAATGTCTTGGCCCCTCATAATTATGGTTTTTGTGGTGGAGCATTAAGAAGTAATGTATCCTCTTCCAAGACATTTAAAGCACTTTATAGAGCTAGTTTTCTCTTGCATCCTAACCTTAGGGACTTGCTTTTCTATTGTCTTCCCCTTATCATCTTTGGGCTTAGAAGGTGTCACCCCTAAGATGCCTCGACCTTGGTCTTTCTTTGGATAAGAGTGAGAGCCATAAGATTTTGAAGTAGACTTCTTTTTAAGTTGTTGCTCTACCCTTATTTCCCAAACTAAGTTAGCCTCTACATTGTACTTCCCATGGAAGTATGGGAGGTTAATGTTAGCCTCTTGAGGCTTTCTTTCCTTTTCTCTTCTATAGGAGTGAGGTCTAAGATGTCACCTATGCCTTCCTTCGTAATAGTCACGAAGTTCTTCACTTAGGCTCTTGCAAGAGTTATGACTACTATAGGAGGCATATTTTTCTCTTTTCATTTCTTTCATTATTTTTCTTCTTTCTTCCTCTCTTATTTTCATCTTGACTTATTTCTTCCACTCTTTTTTTTCCTTTTTCTTTTCTCTCTTGTTTTTCTTTCCATAACTTGAGGGAACTCAACTCATCTAAGATTCTAGATAAAGGGTCTTTATGACTAGTACCCTCGCCATTAACACTAGATGAATGATGACTCATGTTGGTTCCTGAGTTGTGGTTCTTTCTTGTTGGAGGTTTGAAAACAAAAGGTGAAACTAGCCAAAATAAACACTAAAAGAGGTGTGAAAGATAAGGGAAAAAACTAATTGGTAAAAGGAAAGCTATCTAGGCGGTTTGACAATGGAAGGTAAAGGAAATAAGCTATGAATAAGCAAGAAATGTAAACTAGGCGAATCCTAAGAGTGTTTGGATGACCACATTCAAGGTTCCCAACAAAACACTCACTATCCTAAGGAAAAATTGCCTAAAATTATTACACACAAATGGAAGTTTGGTAACCTATTGGAGGCTCCCAACACACTTCCAATGAAAGGCCTTTTTGTTACAAAACTTGAAAGTAATGAAGGTAAGTAAATTGCAAATTACAAAATTACAAAACAGTCCTCAATTTTGGTGGTTGTTCTCTCTTTGGTGATTCACTCAATTTGGAGTGCTTCTTAGTCCAATAGCTCTTAAGGTGGTTGGCCCCTTTCTTCTTGACTCAAATTCTTCAAGGGATGGCATCAATCCTCCTTCCAATTCCCTATATGGCAACCCACAAACAAGGAAACAAAGAGACAAGCAATAACCAAAGACCAAAAAAAATGAAATGAAAGCTAAACCAATAGAGTTTTAACAAGACAATTTTTCAAGGATTACTCAACAATTAAAGCAATGAAAAGGACATAGAAGCAAGCTAGGACTCAAAGAGAAACTTAGAATGGCTCCAGAGTAGAGTAAAAAAAACTACAAAAAAAAAAGACTCAACAAACCTCTAGCTTTGGCACTTGTTTTGGTGACATCCTGGAAATTTCTACCCGGAATTTTGTAAACGATGCATTTTGAATGATTACATATAAGTATTATTCAGTGTATATATATATACTTTTGGTAGAAGTAGGTATATTGAGGGAAAGATACGCGGGTTAGGCTAATTAACGAAGAGAAATCCATAACTGGATAGTTATAGGTTAATTCTCGATTAATTAGTCTAAAAATTATCGTTTTGCGTATAACTTAAAATTTAACGAAACCAACCTCTGAACCACGCTCGGGGTTTCATTCTGAGCGTTTTGATATATATATTGCCTACTTTTGAAAACTGACCCCGACGGGTGCAGAGAAACGCGAGGGACTGGAACCAGAGAAATGACACGCAAACCGAGGCAGGATTTTAGCGTTTCAAAAAGGTCAGATTTTTCTCTTCTTGTGGCTGTGCATGAGTCACATCAAGAGAAAAAGGTGGGCCCTTTTGTTCCACTCAAAATGGGACAAGTGGCAAATGCTTTTAAAAAAATAAAATAATAGGAAAAGGAAAGCATTTTCTCATAAAAAGCTATGTTCTCTATCCTCACTCAGAAAATTCAGAAGCTTTTCTCCCTCTCTCCCTCACGTTGCTTTTTCCTTTCTTCTTCCTCACCATTGAAGCTCCATCAAAGCTCCAACCTTTGCACACCTTTTCTGCTCCAAATCGCGAAAGGAAGCCATTTTCGGAGTCGTGAAACGCACCTCTCCATTGTGGGACTTCACATTTCAGGTTTGGGTAGACTTCTTTCTTACATGATTTTCGTGGGTATTGGGTTTTGGGAGATATGATGGGTAGTTTTACTAGGTTTATGCATTGTGATGGTTATTTGTGAAGAAATTTGATGAAAGCATGTTAAACTTGTCATGTTTGGTGTGAGTCAAGCTTACCCGTTCTGTCTTAGGGTTTTTATGATGATGCTTGTGATGGTTGTGTGCTGAAATTGCTTATGGAAAACTGCTAGAGATGAAGGGTAGAGCTAACCTAGGGTTAGAATGTGAGAATGTAGTGCTATGAGTGGAAAAGAGTGATGCTTTGAGAGTTTGAAAGGTTAAATCTGGATTTGGTGGTAATTGGAGGTTAAAGGGAGTTAATCCTAGTTTGAAATGTCATTTAGGACTGTGGGAAAGCTTGGGGCTGTGCAAAGGAGAAAAATGAATGACCAAAGTGAAGGCAAGAGCCATTTCTAGGGTAAATTGGGTGTTGAGGAGTCAAATTTTGATTCGGTGGAATTTTAGGTGAAAAACCAGTTTGAGCAAGTTTAGATTAAGTTTATAGACTTGTGTGAGGTGAGAGTTTGCTCCAAATTTACCCCATTCTCATTTTCACTTCTCAAACCTTGAAAATCCACTAAATTGAGGGGTTTTAGATACCTAGATTTTGAGTTGCTTTGGTCTGAAGCTTGTCCTTGGTTTAGACATGATTTATACATGATTTAGGACTTGTAGGATTCAATTTGGGCAAAATTGGACGAGGGCAAGTGCGATTTCAAAAATCTGCACTATTATGCAGAATTTTGCTGTTGAAATGTGTAGCAGAATTTTGGCTTTGTGCAGAAAATGATTTGTATTTGCTGGTTGTGGAAAGAGTAGTACAGATTGGGTTCTGGACGTTTTCTAGCAGATCCCAACGGTCACAATGTAGATTTATGTACTAGGGACCTCCAGTAAGATTTTCGAGTCGATCCAACGGTTAACGAATTGGAACAAAGAGAATGTTACTGGGGTATTTGAGTAAGAAAAAGTTGTGGTATTGGTTTGTGTTTTGGGCAGAGTTTTCTGCCTCTGTCCTGTTTTTGCTTGGTTTTGATAGTTCATGATTTTCGGATGTTGAAATTGCGTGGATGTTGTGGAAGCTTGGAGGGATTGATGGGGACCCGGTGTTGAGAAGAACGAGGATAAGGACTACGTGGGAGTACGTGAGCTCAGTTGAAGGTGGGCAACTGGGGATGGTGGATTTATGTGTGATTTGTGGATGTGGATAGTCGACTTGCACCATCGCCCGACCGCCACCTAGTACCACATGTGACGGGTACCCCATAATCCTACAAGCTTGAAATGAGGAAGTGTGGAAGGGTGAGACTTCCTACTTTTATTCGTTGACCACAGAGTGGTACCTGGAGATATGTCGCGGGGGTCAGGAGACCTTGGGGACGTCAGGTGGGGTGCTATTGCCCAAAACCAAGCTTGACCAATCCCGACCCAACCCGGGCATAGTCAGTCAGTGAGAACCTGTGATGTACCTAAACAGGCGAGCTCCTGGCAGTCAACCGATAAAAGAACAAAGACCACAAAGCAAGGAGGCTTGTGTGGTGGCTGGCCAGCTAAGGATCTTGAGTAATATTTGGAATATGGCCTCTGGTAATCGATTACCAAGGGTGGGTAATCGATTACAAGGCTTAAAAATGAAGACAGGAAGTTAAGATGGCCTCTGGTAATCGATTACCAAGGATGTGTAATCGATTACCAGGCCTAGAAATGGGATCAGGAACGTGAGAGGGCTTCTGGTAATCGATTACCAATGTTGTGTAATCGATTACCAAGCTTAGAAATGGAGACAGTATGTTGTGGAGGCCTCTGGTAATCGATTACCAATACTGTGTAATCGATTACACAGAGTAACAGGCCACTGGTAATCGATTACCAGTTATGTGTAATCGATTACACAGTGCATATTGCAGGTTTTCATGTTCTGAAGTTGTGTAACTTGAGTTGAGCCTCTGGTAATCGATTACCAATGCTGTGTAATTGATTACCAGAGAAGAAAAGCCTTGAGGCACAACTTTTAATTGCATGTAGTGGTTATGGGATGCATTGTGTTGCTACTGTGGTTAGATCTCTCGTGAAAGAGTCTACCCCCTTTCTTTTATTCCTTGTAGATCGTGATGGCAGCGCAGTTCAACCATGACCGAGTGGAGATGGAGTGCCTAGAGGGAGTTTAGGTTCCTTTGAGTTTTGTCTTGTTATTTTTTGTGGCTAAAACCTAAACCATAAAATTCTTACAAAAACATTAAAGTAGAATAAAACCTCAAAAATCTAGAGTGACTTGTTCACCTATTGTAGTTTTGTCATAGAAGTCATGTCTAGTCATGAAACTTGTCACATAAGATTTCTTATGTTGTGCTGAATTTTATTTTCTTGTTTCTTTATCTAACTCATTTGTTCATGAGTGTATGAAATTGTTTTAGCCTATTATTTGATTTGAGTCAAATCTTTCATGTTAATTAGTCCTTAACATGTTTATGCAAAATTCTTAGAGAGTCTTTGATTGTGAACCTTTTCTTGAACTTTTAGATTTCCTTATGATTGTGTCTATTGTGAATTTCAGTTTTGGTGATTGAATTGCTGGCTGAAATGTTGATCCTAAGTGAATATTGAACTCCTAAAACTGTGGTAAACAATCCTAGTGAGTTCAATATACATAGGAAGGTTGAAAGTAAGCCCAAGGCAATCAATATACCATGCTTAAAAAAAAAATCGCTGGTGCTGGCAGCTTGGACATACAAACTTGTAAAAATTACTGAGAATTGATTACTTCGAATTTTGAGCTGAAATTTTTAATGAATTTTCTAGACATCTGGAAAAAAGTTATAAAAAAAGAACCAAGTGATTTGGATAAAAGGAAAAAAAATACTAAAAATCACACAAGTTGGCAGAAAAATCAGTATCCAGAAAAAAAAAAAGTGAAAGGGAAGTGTGTTTGTTGTTTTGGCTCAAAATTTATTCTATAATTGGTGCCTATGTTATACCAATCTTAGTTCCAAAATTTCAATTGAAAATTACTGTGAAAACTGTGGCGTCCCTAAATAATGACTGGTTTAATAGTAATGATTTAAATAACAAAAACCATGGGAATTTTTTTTTCTTTTTCATTCCTTTCTCTTTTTCACAGTAATTAAATTCAGAAGGAAAGTCATCACTATAGAGTCCTGAATGGCCAGTTCACAACTCTATTCGGAGTCATTTCTTTCTGATCACGCATAACCTCTAAAATATGTTGCTCTTTCAAAAATAAAAGTACACCAGCCATCATTTTAGGTCGTCACGTGTAAAATAATAAAATGAAATACGATCGGTGAACTCTCTTTCAAATAAAGTTTGTTAACACATTCTTTTCAAATGACAAGATTAATCATAAGTACATTCATCATCTAAAGTTGTCCAAAATATGGGAGTTTTGCAAAATACATAGTGTCATCCAGAGCAAAGGTATCCAATGTGGTGGCTTCAGCCACATGTATACATTCTTCAAATTCCTATACAATAGGTCTACCCATACAAAAACAAAAGAGTAAACCTAATTGTCTGTACTAGATACACCCATCCCCAAAAAGTATATAATCCTAGTCTAAGGAGTCGTTTGCTATGATGAAGAACCTCCACTAGTCGCTATCCCTCCGGGACCGCTCTCCTCCGTAGAGTCTGCCTCAGATGCCGTCATGACGTCCTCGGGAGAATCCACCTCAGGGAGTGGGTCCTCATCACCCTCTAGAAAGTCAAGAGCATCCACAGCAGGCTCAGGAGGTAGCTCCTCTGGGTCCTCCTCGGGGTCTTCCTCAGATGACGTCACCTCAATCACTTGGACTGGCTCCACTAGTAGATATGGAGTAGGTGTAGGTAATATCCACTCCACAGTGCGCTGAAGCGTGCGTGCTGGTTCCTCTGGATGTACCAACGAAGTAGCCGTGAGTCGGATTGTGCCATGGAATCGTCACCTCGCATTGCCTTCGAGGGTCTCCCAAAATCCCTCTAGGCACTCCATCTCCACTCGGTCATGGATGAACTGCGCTGCCACCACGATCTACAAGGAATAAAAGAAAGGGGGTAGACTCTTTCACGAGAGATCTAACCATAGTAGCAACACAATGCGTCCCATAACCACTACATGCAATTAAAAGTTGTGCCTCAAGGCTTTTCTTCTCTGGTAATCAATTACACAGCATTGGTAATCGATTACCAGAGGCTCAACTCAAGTTACACAGCTTCAAAACATGAAAACCTGTAATATGCACTGTGTAATCGATTACACATAACTGGTAATCGATTACCAGTGGCCTGTTACTCTGTGTAGTCGATTACACAGTATTGGTAATCGATTACCAGAGGCCTCCACAACATACTGTCTCCATTTCTAAGCTTGGTAATCGATTACACAGCATTGGTAATCGATTACCAGAAGCCCTCTCACGTTCCTGATCCCATTTCTAGGCCTGGTAATCGATTACACATCCTTGGTAATCGATTACCAGAGGCCATCTTAACTTCCTGTCTTCATAAGGAAACTCAAATTCACAATAGACACAATCATAAGGAAATCTAAAAGTTCAAGAAAAGGTTCACAATCAAAGACTCTCTAAGAATTTTGCATAAACATGTTAAGGACTAATTAACATGAAAGATTTGACTCAAATCAAATAATAGGCTAAAACAATTTCATACACTCATGAACAAATGAGTTAGATAAAGAAACAAGAAAATAAAATTCAGCACAACATAAGAAATCTTATGTGACAAGTTTCATGACTAGACATGACTTCTATGACAAAACTACAATAGGTGAACAAGTCACTCTAGATTTTTGAGGTTTTATTCTACTTTAATGTTTTTGTAAGAATTTTATGGTTTAGGTTTTAGCCACAAAAAATAACAAGACAAAACTCAAAGGAACCTAAACTCAACACAATTCATGGTTCAAGAACAAGAACAAGAAATTTAAACCATAGAAAATCAAATCTAGCTTCTATAGCAAGTTTAATCGGTGGAAACTCTAAAGAATCATGTTAACAATATTTATCACAAGACATGTGAGGAGATACATGGAGAAAAATGAAGAAACAACAACGGAAAAATTAATGGAGGTTTAAGGAGCACCTACTTGAAGCTCTTGTGCTCTGATTACCACTTGATGGAAGCTTGCTTGTGGAGCTTCTATGGAGGTTGGATCTTTGAGCTTCAATGAGGTCCTTCAATGGTGATTTTACACCATGGAGATGCAGCGAAAGGCAAAGGAGAAGAGGAGAGGGGAGGCACCATCCACTAGGGAATAAGCCAAGGAAGAAGGAGCTTCACCACGAAGAATTGTCTTGGATAAGAAGCTTGAAGAGGATGCTTTAATGGAGGAAAAGAAAGAAGGAGAGAAAGAGAGGGGGGAGCACGAAATTGAAGGAATAAAAGAGGCAGAGAAGTGGAACTTTGAAGTATGTCTCACAAGACTCTCATTCATCAAAGTTACAACAAGTGTTACACATGCTTCTATTTATAGACTAGGTAGCTTCCTTGAGAAGCTTTCTTGAGAAAACTTCCTTGAGAAGCTTCTTTGAGAAAACTTCCTTGAGAAGCTAGAGCTTAGCTACACACACCCCTCTCATAACTAAGCTCACCTCCTTGAGAAGCTTCCTTAAGAAGATTCCTAAAGAAGCTAGAGCTTAGCTGCACATACCTCTCTAATATCTAAGTTCACCTCCTTAAGATGAGAAGCTAGAGCTTAGCTACACACCCCCTATAATAGCTAAGCTCACCCCCATGGCAAAATACATGAAAATACAAAAAAAAAATCCCTACTACAAAGACTACTAAAAATACCTCGAAATACAAGGCTAAAACCCTATACTACTAGAATGGCCAAAATACAAGGCCCAAACGAAGGAAAAACCTATTCTAATATTTACAAAGATAAGCGGGCTCATACTTAGCCCATGGCTCAAAATCTACCCTAAGGCTCATGAGAACCCTAGGGCCTTCCCTTGGATCTCTGGCCCAATCTACTTGGAGTCTTCTATCCAATGCCCTTGCGGGGTAGGATTGCATCAACTTCTTCCTTACAAATTCTTCTTTGTTGTTTTCATGAGATTTTGTCATGAGACACAAGTTGGCTTGGTCTTCATCATGATCTTGGAATAACCTATTCCTGAAAATACTTTTGAAAAACAAAGAATTTAAAGAGGCCATGAATCTTGAAGTTGTTAAACTTTCTACAAGATACCTGCTCTGATACCACTTGTTGGATCAAGTAGCCTTAGAATAATTAAGAAACGGGGGTTGAATTAATTATTCCTAAACCTTTACTAATTAAAATTTTACTCTTCTAAGGCTTTTACTATGTTGTTAAGTAAATGAAGAATAGAAAAGAAACTTAACCAAAAGTAAAAGCGGAAATTAAAGTGCACAATGGAAATTAAAAGAGTAGGGAAGAAGGAGATAAACACACAAGAGTTTTTATACTGGTTCGGCAACAACCCGTGCCTACATGCAGTCCCCAAGCGACCTGCGGTCCTTGAGATTTCTTTTCAACCTTGTAAAAATCCTTTTACAAGCAAAGATCCACAAGGGATGTACCCTCCCTTGTTCTCTTTGAACAACCTAGTGGATGTACCCTCCACTAGAACTGATCCACAAGAGATGTACCCTCTCTTGTTCTCAGTCAACAACCCAACTAGATGTACCCTCTACTTGTACCACAAAGGATGTACCCTCCAATGTGTTAAGGCAACGTTCTTCGGCGGTTAAACCTTTGAAACTTTTTGAATGGGGATACAAAAGAATTCTCAGACGGTTTGTCCTTTGAAATCTTTTGTATATGGGAAAGGAAAGAATCAAAAGAATTCTCAGACTGTGTCGTTTTGAATTCTTTGACAAGGGAGAAGGGAGACACAAAAGAATTCAAGCGGTTAGTCCTTCGTTCTTTTGGAAAAGGGAGAAGAGAGACACAAAAAGAGTTCAGGCGATTAGTCCTTGGCGAATTCTTTTTGGCAAAGAGAGAAGGGAATGAAAAAGATGAATAGCACAAGTTTTTGAACAAAGAACTTTTCTTGGAAGAGAAAGTTTTGAACAAAAACTTTTAGAAAGATGAAGAGAAGATGAAACCAGAAAGTTTTGAAAGAAATGAAAGAAGATGTTGAAAGATAGAATGATTGAAAGAGATGATTGATATGAATTATGTTTCATGCCAAGGTCACATATTTATAGTTTCATGATGACTCAAGTCAAAACTTGTAACTCTTGGCAATTGCTTTAAAACTAATTACTTAAAAAGTTATGACTTTTGAAAGAATCTTCAGAAACGAGTCACTTGAAGAAATGTGACTTTTGGAAATGAATTTTTCGAAAACAGTCACTGGTAATCAATTACCATAAAGGTGTAATCGATTACACATCAACAGATGTGACTCTTCATTTTGAATTTTGAAAATCTTAACGTTTTAAAGCACTGGTAATCGATTACTACAATCTGGTAATCGATTACCTGAAAGTAAAACTCTTTGGTAATGATTTTGTGAAAACTTCTTGTGCTACTCAATGTTTTGAAATACTTTTTAATACTTATCTTGATTAAGTCTTCTCCTGATTCTTGAATCTTTGAGTCTTGAATCTTGATCTTGATTATTCTTGAATCTTGAATCTTCTTGATGAAACTTTCTCTTGAATCTTGAATCTTCTTGATGAAACTTTCTCTTGAATCTTTCTCTTGATTCTTGAATTGTTCTTGACTCAATCTTGAAATCATTCTTTGGGCTTTTTATCTTCATCTTTGTTATCATCAAAACACCTTGAATCAATCTTGATTCATCATCATGTATCAATGAAGTTTGCTTCTACACCGACTGCATGTATACATGTTGTTCCTCCTCTTTCTCACTGCCGACCTCAAGCCGGCCTTGGTCAATCATCCATTGTAATAGATCCCTTACAGTCGAACATGTTTCCATGTCATGGGGTACACCCGGATGCATTAAGCAAGAGTCTTCTCTGGGCCCGCCGTAGGGAATCAAGCCCGCCTTTTGCAAGGCCTTATAGATAAACCTTTTGGGGGTCTTTACATCCTCCAAAAGCTTGGGCCCATGTGACCTACTCACCTCGATGGCATTAACCGCTCCCTCTCATTGGCAAGTGGGTTTGTTTTTATGTTGGGCCCATCCTCTTGAAAAGTCAACCACCCGACCTCTATCAAGCTTTGGACCTTGCTTTTCAAGGCCAAGCACTGTTCGATCGAGTGCCCCGGGGTCCCCCCATGGTATGCGCAGGTCGTGCTAGGGTTATACCACTTTGGGAATGGAGACTGGAAGATCTTTCCCGAGACCACCATTGCCAATTGGTTAGCGATGAGAGATGGCAAGAGTTCCCCATATGTCATTGGGATCAGGGCGAAGATCTGTGTCTGCCTTGGTGAAAAGTTCCTTGCCGTGTTTGTGCCAAAGTGAGCATTGTTGGTCGGGTGAGGCCGAGTCGGAGCTGGGGTCCAGAGAACTCCCCCCTGTGGGGGTGTGGGCGCCCTTGGTTGGGTGAGTGTCGTATCGGAAGAGACCTTGGCACGAGCCGAAAAACTCGGGTGATGTTGCGCATATTGGTAGGTACCATGGGGGGTTTGCGGCGACTTAGGCCATGCAGGTGTTGAAGTGACGGTATGGGCATCTCCCTCTTTCTTCTTTGCCCCAGCTACTCCATTCCTTCTACTACTGGCACTTATCGGGGAGACGTAATCAAACTTTCCCCTCTTCAAACCCACCTTGATCCTTTCTCCGGTGAAGACCAAGTCTGCGAAGCTGGAAGGCATGTAGCCCACTAATTTCTCATAGTAAAATACATGCAAGGTATCCACCATCATAGTAACCATTTCCCTCTCGACCATGGGAGGGGCCACTTTCGCTGCCAGGTCCCTCCAATGTTGAGCGTATTCTTTAAAGGACTCGCTTTCCCATTTAATCATGTTTTACAGCTGAGTCCGGTCAGGAGCCATGTCAGAGTTGTACTGATACTGCCTAAGGAAAGCGGTAATCAGATCCTTCCAGGTGCGGATACGGGAAGCTTCTAGATTAGTGTACCAGATGACTGCTGCCCCGGCCAAGCTATCTTGAAAGAAATGCATCATTAACTTCTTGTCCCTGGAATACGCACCCATCTTGCAAAAATACATTTTTAGGTGATTCTTAGGACAAGTCATCCCTTTGTACCTATCGAAGTTAGGTACTTTGAACTTCGGACGGATGACGACGTCCGGTACCAGGCATAGGTCGGTCATGTCCGCGAACGGATAATCGCCGAACCCTTCAATAGCCCTCAATCTCTCTTCGATGAGATCGAGTTTCCTATTTCCTTCCGCTGTCGGGGGTGGTCCTCTCACGGACAGAAACATTGGCTACGTTGGGTGGCTTCGAGGCTCTCCCGTGATGTTGGGTTGAGGTAGCGTGTTGGGCGCCGGCCCCTCTGTGGGAAACGGGGAGTAGGAGTTGACGTCTCCCTGAGCATGCTCTCAAGGATTCTCATGGACCTCGTCAGGATGTCGAGGAGGTTCCCCTTCGAGGATGAGGGGAGGAACGTGACCTATGTCTTCATGTATGGTTGGTGGGGTGTAATTGGGTGGTAAACTGTAGGGATAAGTACCTCTGTTGTACCCCGGATGGGGGTTGTTGATATGCCCCTATGTGCTTCCCTCTCGTCCCACCATGTTTGGAATAGGGTGGTGCGCGACAGTTGGGAGAGTCGGGTCTGCTTCGGTAGCCGAACTAGCAGCGACGGCGGTGGCCGCGTTACTCTCCATTAGTTGTTTCATTCCCAGCATGGCATCCATCATGGGAGCCATTTGTTCTTTCAAAGCCGACATGTCGGCTTTCATCTGTTCCTGTACTTCCTCTAGGTCACCCATCGTCCTAGATTTTGATCTGGTGCGATAGGGATGCCTTAGGGCGCGTTTAGTTATGGCGTCTTTCCTAAAAAGACCAAATGTGAGGAGTATGTAATGGATGTATGCTAGAGATGGAATGTGGGAGTGATCTGATTCGCACTATTTTTCTTTGGAGTAAAATCATGGGATAAGCTCGTTTTATTCAGAAAGTTATAACTAGTCAAGATCTGAGTGACAATATAAAACTCCCTAACGGCTCCTAATTATATGGGCCATCAAGTCTATCATGTGCTGACAATAGCGGAGGAGCCCGTGGATCTCCTTGAGGGCAGAGTAGGTGTCCGCCATAGCTTTGGCCTTTGCCAGCAATCGGGGGAGTTCTTGACTCCCGTTCAAAGTAAGAGCAAACTGATCCATCCACATCGTTGCTTCTTGATGTAATGAGTCAATCACCCTTCCTCTAGCCTCTTTTTCCGCGTACACTCAGGCGTATTCGTCTGCCACTTTGTGCTCGTGGGTCGTGGCTAGATTTAATTCTTCTTGGTACTTGCTGATGATGGCTAACATGTTTGTTTCAGTCTCGCATAATCGCTGAGACAAACTCATCTTGGACCTTAGGCAAACCCTCAATTCATCCTTCAGAATCAAACCGTCTACTCGCGATTGGTCCCTTTCCTCTCTCCGGAGCTTAAGCTCGTTCTTACTGCCCCGACAGAGCCCCTTGGAATTTGTTTCGGCCATGTTCTTCCCTACGGGCCCTCTTGGTCTCTTGCTCCAAGGCCTTGGTGGTGGCTATATTGACGTCTCTCAGTTCGGCGTTCTCCTTTCAGATCCTAACAGCTACTGACTTGAACTTTTCTTTGACTGTCTAGGCTTTCTCAAGTTCTGTCTTGAGGGCCTATACCTCTTCGTCTTCTTCCGGAGTTTCAATCTCCATCCCCTTAGTGGTCCTCAAACTCGGGAGCCAATCCAGATCTTGTGCGTAGGCTTTCAACCACCTATGGTAACCGCCGATGGGCCCGTTGCTACTCCCCCCAAGTTCCTTGTCCTTTCTTTGCGACATTTCCCATGCCTTGTGGGCCCTCTAAAGCACCCCCACATTGGTGCTATTGAAACCTCGTGTAATAAAAGGTATGAGGCCTTCCTCTGATGGCACCCCTCTCATAGGGTAACCAAGTTGTCTTATAGCGAGGACGGGATTGTAATTGATGCAACCCCTCGTCCCCATCAAGGGAACATTTGGAAATTTCCCACACGAAATAAGAATCCCGGTTCTTCCTTCCTTCCATCGGGGGAACCAATTGACAGACACTCCTTCTTTGCTTGCTAAGAGTCGGTCCAAGTTTGCCTCTTTTTTCTCGGTGCATGAGCGGTGGCCTTCTAGCAGGCAAACGTGTCTCATCTCTTGGCGAAAGAAGTGCGAAACCAACCATACGTAGAGAGTCGGTGTACAAAAAATGATCCTTGCATTGCTCTTCTCACATCTTCGGTCGAATGTGTCATATAGATCGGCTAAGATAGCGACAATCGGGCTTTCCTTGCGGTTGTAAAAGGCAAGAAAAGCATCAATCACTGCCCGGTCCACCAACCATACACATTTGGAAAGAGGACCACCCCAAAGATCAAAAGTGCCAAGATGTCCATGAAGGGGCCCATTTACCTTGACTTGCCAAGACTCTCGCCTTTGCATCCAAACATTTCCTTGGTACCCCAACCACCCCATTTTTGACTTGCTTCCCGCGATCCAATTCCTGTGCCGAGATTTTGACTATTTTAGAAATTCTAGCTAAAAAGGGATAGAATCCCGAGAAAAGATATGGTTTCCTTCCTCCCAAAGGGCATCCCAGGATCTCTTCAAACTCTTCCACCGTGGGTGTTAACTGGAAGTCCCCAAAGTTGAAGCACCTTAAAGGTTGGTCATAATATTGGGCGAGGGAGGCGATGGCCTCTGTGGAGACCTCGACCATGGTTAGGTCCCAGATCTTACCATAAGCTTTGCGAAAGGCTTGTCGCTGGAGCTAACCCATCAACTGTCCTAACTCTTTCAGACTGGCGATTCCTAGGCTCTTGACCTTGACTTGATAGAACCTCTTTTTAAGCGAAGGCGCCTGGCTCAATCCCATGTTCTTACTAAAGTGGAATAAAAACCAGTGCGAATCAAGACTCCGACATCTATCATAGGTGAAATGGATGAATGCATGAAGAAATGTGTATGGCACAGATGCATTTTACTGATACGAGAGCCTGGGAGATTATCTTTTTCTTAAATACAACATTCGGGCAGCATAGCGTCCGATGCATGCATTTAAGAAGGCGACACGGACCTTCCGTCTTCTCGTGACAAAGTGAGGGGATTAAGACGCAACCCGTGCATGATGACATGATGCAAATGCGAAAAAAGGGGGAAAGGTAACAAGGAGATGTACACAGCATGGCAATATCCTCAAATAATCACACAGCGAAGGCATACATGACATTTTAGGTTATATGCATGGCAGTGTTTAAAAGGCACGCAACGTGTTTTCTTTGTGCTCCTTTTTTAGGGACCTAAACGGGAGGAACTAAAGGGCTTTTAGTGATAATTTCCAAGGTGGTCATATCTCTCTTGATGGTTTCTAGAGGTATCATCCCCTTCGAAAAACATATTGCGGCAGTAGGGACTACCAGCAACAATATGTTATCAAAGAGAAAAACTCTAGATGAAGGTTCACTGTTATCAAGCAAGTCAGAGACCCAACATGATCACAGATTCACCTCCACTCCTTATGTTCCCACGGACCCGGGTATAGGGCCCCTTTTCAACTCACCGTGTGTACAAAAAGGTGTTGGTGTTTGTGTGCATCAAATGAATAAACATCTATCTCATGCATACATTTTAAAAAAACATACTAAAAGCATAAAAGAGTTATATACAAGGACATAAGGAAATAAAGGAAAACTAACAAAGGAGAAGTCATGGTAAGGAATGCACACTGATCGATTGGCCTAACTCTCTAAAAAAAGTCCCCAGTGGAGTCGCCAACTATTGCAACCTACCCTTCGGCGGGAAGGCGACGCCAGACTCACGGGTGCATCTTCCATGGGAGGAAAATGCACGGAGTCGCCACCAACGTTTATTCGAGGAAAATGTCGGAAAAACTGGAAAGGTGTGGTCTACGAACTTTAATCGTGAAAGGTTCAGGAGTTGTTTTTACGCACGAGGAAGGTATTAGCACCCCACGCATCTGTCACAAGGGACGACAGCCTTTAATCAAGTGTGCAAATATGACTTCAAAATGTTTTATTTTCCTTTTTTATGTCTTTTTTGTGTTTTTTTGTATTTTTTATCTTTTTTGTGGTCGACAAGGGTGTTTCCCTTGCTCCTACGTATTCCTCAATTGCGATGAGGAAATCAGACCTACATAGTTCTTTGAGAACTAAACGTTGGTTAAGTTGTTTTTATCCTTTTTAGCAAGATATATTTTAACCGAACAGAAGGTCATTTAAGGTGTTGGACCATTAAACGATCTTTTGATTTTTGAAAGGAGAGAAACGTTAAGGCATTGGACCATTAACGATCTCTTTGGTTTTTGACAAAAGCGGCAAAGTTACATATTGATTTTATGATTTTGAATGGTCCATGTTAACCAATAAAAGCAAAGAGGACTGTTTTAAGGCGTTGGACCTTTAATGGTATTTAGTGATTTTTGTGGACAAAGCTTAATTTGTGAGTTGATTTTAGCTTTAGTTTCACTTTGGTTATTAGTCAATTCATTCAAGGAAACTTTCAAAGAAAAATGTCCGATTGATTTTTTTTTATTATTTTATTCGAAGATATTTTGATTATTTCATTATTATTTTGCCTTTTTTCGGTTTAAACGAGATTACTGCGTTAACGATCGGTTGGATTTTATTTTAACAGTAATTAAACGATATTACAATTCAAATGATCGGTTAAAATTCATTTTATTTTTTATTAGGTGAGAAAACGGCTTAAATAAATGGTTAAAGCACGTCAAAAGGGGGTACCGAAACCAAACGAAATGAAAATAAAAGTACGCGAAACAAGTGGGGACCACTAAGGGTGCATAGAATGAATTGAAAGATTCGATTTCGAGAACTTACCAGTTGAAGACCGAAGAACGACGAAAAATGAACGAAGAATGATGAAGAATGGTGAAGAATCTTCATGAAATCGCTCACGGAAACGTATTGGAAGCGTTACAGAAGCGCCTCGGCTTTGATTTTTTTCACGAAAACAATTTTCATAACTAATTTCGAGAGAATCCTAAATACCAGAAGGGCTGAACATTTTTGCTCTGCCCTTTTCCCCTATTTATAGGAGAAAAGAGGGAGGTGGTTGCCGCCAAGTTCGCCCAGGCCAGCTGAGTTGCTTCCACCAGAAGGCACCGCCTTTTGTTGGAATCCCTTGGAAGGCCTAAGTGGGTCTGGTTTCTATTTGTACCCCCCTTTTTACTAAATACACCCCCTTTAGTGTTTTTTTGTTGATTCCTTTCCAAAACGTTATGGAACTTCACGGATTACGTAACGACACCTATTTTCTTTCTGGAATGTTGTGAAACTTTACGGATTACGCAACAATGCCCCTTTTTGACTTCCAGAATGTTACGGAACTTTACGGATTGTGCAACAATGCTTCTTTTCGACTTCCAGAATGCCGCGAAACTTTATGGATTATCTAACAATGGATGTTAAGTACCTTGAGGCGGTCAAGCGAAGGTTGCATGCCACCAAATAATGGTCCCCGGACGAAATTAGGGTATGACACCACGTCAATGTGAGTTTTTGGGTTACTCCTTTACTGGAACCAATCCAATAAGATTTGGCATTCCTTCAGGATGTGGCATGGAGAAAGTCAAGGATTTAATCAAGCAAGTTGCACCTATAGGGGTTCCCCCTAATGGAATTCATGGATCACAATTGGTTAGACGATTGTTCTTTCGACAACCAGGTCATTCTAAGTATTCCGAAAATTTGATTGAATATGAGATAACAGAATTGAAAAATGATGAAGACGTGCTAAAGGTGTTAGCGCAATTCAACTATTGAAAACGATTCTGCACAATAGAAATTTTGGCTATTTTTAGCAAACCAGTAATCCAAATAGAAGAAGATATGTATTATGCACAACATATTTCAGATCCTCAATAGTTTTGTTATGTTTGCGTTGTAATTGTAATTTTTAATATGTTTCATTATTGCCGAGTATCATTTTAGTTACTGTAATTTGAGTATTTTGTCTACTTTATAAGACAGATGTGTCATATATTTTTTCGTGGTATTTTTTTTTTACTGAATTTTAATACTACTAACTAATTTTATTATTTGTTAATTATAAGAATATACAAAAATTAACAAAACATAAATTTAACTACACAATTACATATAACATAAATAAAAAATTATACTCTAATTTTATCCAATTTTTATATTTTTCTTTATATGTATATTTTTGTTAATAAAAAATTAATTTTATCAATATTAAAAAATAATTTAGTAATTAAATAATTTTAGAAGTAATTAAAAATATTTTTATATAATATAATATTTAATTTAAATAAAAAAAAGCATACGAACGGAAGTTGGGATGCCCAAACCCGACTCCCCTAAAAGAAACAAAACAGGTACGGGGAAAAATTCTCAAAGTGATTTACTTGAAAATTTGGTGGAGAGAGAAAG
This sequence comes from Glycine max, assembly GCF_000004515.6. Taxonomy (NCBI): domain Eukaryota; kingdom Viridiplantae; phylum Streptophyta; class Magnoliopsida; order Fabales; family Fabaceae; genus Glycine; species Glycine max. Next base: position 30,863,768 of record NC_038253.2, on the reverse strand, counting down.
TATATATTGATAAAAAAAAAAACACTTCAAATACATTGGTACACAACAACACCACACCTCAACTCAAGGTGTCAACATCTTAGAACTCCACCCAAGTCCTAGAACAACAGCTCAAGCCTTAATCAATGACAATCTCATTAACTTAAGGCATACACAGTTGCTCCCTCACCACAACACCAACACTTCGTCTTGGATTGGAGACTTTTCTATGTTTACAACAAAAGAGATTTTCTATGAAGGTATTGCACAAACACAAATTCTTCCTAGAATGAGGTTTCCACTCATGAATACAAATCTCACTTCTCACAGATTTACAATGTAAGTTCAAGACAAAAGTAAGTCACTCTCAGCAGCAGAGAGGTAGAAACAAATTTTCTCACTTAGAGAAGGCGTTTATCGTTCTTGCTTTAATGAAGTTGCTTTTTTTTTTTTTTTGAACGACAGCTTAAACCTCTTTAAGAAGGCTTTCAACAAACTATCTGTTGGAAGTAGAGACCACCTTGTAGCTTTTTTGCAGAAGTTCAAACTTTGTGCCAGACTGCCAGTTGTGTCATGTTCTGTCAGATCTTAAAAGCCATTATAAACTTTTCATTCTAAAGTACAACTTAGTGAAGCAAATATTAAGAGTTTCTGATATGTTTGTTGAGTGGTAGATCTTTTATCTGTAGCAGTTGCTCTTTAATGAAGATTGATGATGTGACTTTGTAGATGGTTTAGCTTCTTTCTTCTTCACTTCAAAACACAAGTTTCTTTCGCTGCTGGAGCTTCTATGTCATCAAAGTCACGCTAAGGGATGAAAAGCGGGGAAGAAAGATAAAAGGTCATAATGGGAGATTATAGAAGTAAAAAAGTAAGACCTTGGAACTGTAAGAAGAAATGGATCTGGATCCTCTCCATCAGCTTTTTCTCTCCAGCCCTCTCCAACACTAATATTGTCTTTGGATTAATATGATGGTTCAGAGATTAAAAGCGAAAAATTTAAAATTTGCAGATTTGACGCCGTGAAACTGAACCTCTGTGCCTGCATTTAATGCCTAATGACTATGTAAAGAAGCACAAGACTGTTCAAGAAGATAAACAGTCACTGCCAAACAAAGTAAAAACAACATTGTCACCATGTTGTACAACCTCCACCCTCAACTTATATTGAAAAAAATCCAAAAATAAATATTATGATTATTAAGTAAAACAAACTCTATAAAAATAATTCACAATATTAATAAATAATAAGCATATAATTTAATTAATTAATTAATTAATTAATTAATATATAATTTAAAATATGCTAAACACCATGAGCACAACAACAATAAATCTAAAAAAAAAAAAACTTGGAACAACCTCTTTAACTTTAGCCTGACAAGAAGAACAATAGTAGACACCTTTTTTTTTTTTAACTAACTGTCATGATACTTACATGCTTCATAAAACCAGAAATCATCACCGAAGATGGAGTTAATAGTCCCAAGAACAATAAAAATACCTTCCTGTTAAATAATAAATAAGCAAATACAAAAACAAAATATTAAATAGAAAATAAAATGTAGTTACTTTAATTATAATTCTAAAATGTCAAAATAAAATATAACAATTAACCTCTTCAGCTAAATGGAGTTGAAGGATGGTCTTCCTAGGAAACAATTCGAAAAAGTCTTCCTTTGGTGAAACAAATCTCTGGTTGTGTTGGAAAGGAACAGATACCTCAAATCCAAGAGCAACCATCCTATCATAATAATGATTAAAAATCAAATAATTAAATTAAATAAATGTTATATCAGGCATTAAAAACTTCAAAATAAACATTAAAATGAACTATATATATAAATTACCTATTCTTAAAATCAATAACATCACGGGTATGTGGATTCCAAATAAGCCTAGATGTTTTCATGACATTTTGAAGGACATTCTCGCCTATATAAGTTAAGATGAAAAAAAAAAAGATTGATAAAAACAAATATTACAAAAAAATATATAATTCAGTCTATAAAATTACCCTTATAATTCTTCACTTTCATAAACTGGAGCTCAACAGTAGGAAGTTCATTGTCACCAGAAGCAAAAGATCGTTCATCTCATCAACATACACACCAAATAGAGCACGACGTAATTCACCCTTGCATTCAATTTATAATTTTTTTTTAAAAATTAAAAATATAACAAAACAAAAAAAATTATGATAATAAAAAAACACAAACAAAAAAAAAGTAATAATTCTTGTACTGGATCCACAAAATACATGTGGCACCTTACACGACACTCCGAGATAAGTGTCAACCCTCCACATCAGCCATGGAACAAGAATACGGACACTCAATCCTGAGCAGGGCTTCCTAACTGTCACGTTATCTCCAACCTATTAATATTTGAATATATTTGAATTTCTTTATCTTTTGGCAGATAATTAATTATTTACAAAGTCACACATTATCTACAAGATATAATTATCTACTAAGTTTTATCTCTAAGCTACATTTTATCTCTAACATTATCTATAAGCTACCAGCTATTATCTACAAGTCGGTAATTATTTGTAAAGGTTATAACAGTCCCTACAAACAAGGACTCGCATATCCACTACACTCCTATAGATACCAGGTTCTATCAAACCCTCAACACACCACGTATTTGCTCATGCCTTGAGCTTACGCATACTTGCTCTCATACCCATATACTTGCTTTATTCTTCTAACTCATATACTTACTTGACCGTTGAAGTCATTTGTTTTGCAGGTCCCCCTTCTATTCTCCTAACAAAGGCACCTCTCAAAGTCGACATGTAAAGTCTAGGAGCCCACCTTAGCCACGTCTACCCTGACGTGTGCAAGCTACGAATTTTGGTAAGTACAGTTGGCGCCCACCGTGAGGCCACAGTAAAACATACCTCGCAGTCTCTCGTCATATCTCCGGTTTATCCATGGTTAGCACTCGGTCTAGCCTCAAACATGAGACCCTTTTTGAAGGCTCCAACCTACCACCAACAGCTATGACAAGCACGAATACTCTTCAGGAACTCCAAAATCGCATTGCGGAAATGGAGTGATGCCATGAGGAGGAGCTGAGAAAGCTAAAGGCTGACCATGATTAGCTGGAGGCTCGTATCAGATGCCCCTAGGGCGACAAGCACTCTGCTCCCACATTGCATGAGCGCACCCAAGGGGAGTCACAACCCCAACGCACAGTCAACACTCTAGATGACTTAAGTATCTCCCACATGCACCATCTAGTAGGGTGGACTACTCGCTAACATCCTTTTGTCGACCGCATTATGGAAATTGACATACCCTTAGGGTGGAAACCACTCAACTTGGAGCGGTATGATAGGACCACCAATCCAGATGAGCATCTGAATGCCTTCCTGACTCAAGCGAATCTATACACCAATGACGATGTGATCCTATGTCGTGTCTTCCCAACGTCCTTCAAGGGGGCGACATTGACCTAGTACGATAAACTTCCACCAAGATCCATAGATAGCTTCGACACCCTTGTCAAACACCTCTGTGTGTAGTACACAACCATCAGGTCTCATCGCATAACCTCTGCCACCTTGGCCAGTCTGCGATAAGCAGACGACGAGTCTCTCAAAAAATTCATGGACAGATTTGAGCGCATCTCCGGCTAGATATGAAATCTTAACCTAGAGGTAGCATTGCATTCCATGCTCCTTACCCTACTGCCCGACAAGTTCGCAAACAGTCTGTGCAAAAAACCTTGGTATCATGGACAAGTTGTGCGAACGAGCCAAGGGTTACATCTAGATGAAAGAAACGTCCATATTTAGGAACAAAGTCAGATAAGCCAGATAAAGCACGACAAGCGAGCAGGAAGCACTAAGATTGGCTCACACAAGTCGGACAAGAGGCACAAGTCAGACAGGCGTCAGTTTCTCCCAAAAATGTCCAGGTACGAGCGTTACAGACTCCTGACGGCTAATCATACAACCATTCTAGAGGAAGCTTTCAACTTGGAGGTACCCATCAGGCTACCCCCGATAAAACCTCCCAGCCTGGGGTTAAATGCGACTACATACTACATGTACCATCGTGGTATTAGTCATAACATAAAAGATGGTTGAGCCCTAAAAGATAAAGTAGAAGAACTTATACAAGTTGGGTACTTAGCCCAGTTTGTTAAAAGATCGGACAACCACCAAGCAGGAGCAAGACCTGGAGGACACTGAGAGGAGTAGTAGAGGAATCACGATGCAAACAGAAGAAGAGATAGAGCGAAATATCGAGGTAGACAAAGACAGCAATAACGACACGAGCAACAACCTACACAAAAATAGAAACCTGCCCAACAAATCAGAGGTGTAGTCAACACCATTGAGAACAGATTTTCCTATGGGGGACAGTCCAGCATGTCCCAAAAATGCCATCTTCACGCCATTCGAGACATCAACATCAATTTTGTCGATTCACCATTAGAACGAAGTCTCCCTCCTATCACTTTCACGGATAGGGACTTCAAGGTTATCAATCCCATTAACCAGGACAACCTCATAGTTGTCTCCATCGTCATCGCAAACTTCATGGTGCCCAAGGTCCTCATCGACCAGGGAAACTCCATTGATATCCTATATTGGAGAACTTTCCAGAGGCTTGAGGTCTCCCCAGACACTGTCCACCTTCACGTCAGTCCACTCCTTGGCTTTGCAGGCAAGAGAGTAGAGGCTACGTGGACTTAATGACCACTTTCGGTTAAGACCAGCTCTCCAGGAGCTTCACAATAAGATATTTGCTTGTTGATGCAGATACATCATATTTTCCTTTGATTGGCAGGAAGACACTTAACGAGCTTGGAGCCATAGTCTCCACACCGCATCTAAAAATGAAATTCCCCACCTTGACCGAGGAGACTGTAACCGTCAAGGCAAATCAAAAGTAAGCACGACAATGCTATGCAGAGAGTCTGGACATCTACCAAGCAAGCTTGGACAATGAATTTGATATAGATCCACGCGACAACACTTCTAACAAGGGCCCAAAACCCATCAAAGAGCTCGTCAAGCTACAACTCGGACCTAAACCCAAGCAATGTATACAACTCAGTAGGGACCTCACTAGTCATGAGCATCGGTGCATCGTCGACGTGCTATATAGAAACACAGATTTGTTTGCTTGGCAACCATCTGACATAACAAGAATCCATCCCAGCATTATCTGCCGCCACAAGCTTGCCATCTGTCCCCAAGCCAAGCCAGTATCATAGAAAAAAGGAAGATGGGAGAAGAACAATGCAAAGCTGGCAAAGAAGAAGTGGATAAACTCCTCAATGCTAACTTCATAAGAGAAGTCAAGTATTCCACTTGGCTTGGCAACATCGTCATGGTAAAAAAGGCTAGTGACAAATGGGGAATGTGCATCGACTACACAAATCTAAACAAGACATGCCCCAAAGACGCATGCCTTCTACCCAGCATCGACAAGCTAGTCAATGGAGTGTTCGGGTTCCAAGTGCTAAGCTTCCTGGATGTCTATTCTGGGTACAACCAGATTCAAATGTACACTCTAGAAGAGGAGAAAACGACATTCATCATTAAAGATGCCAATTTCTACTACAAGGTCATGCCCTTCAGCCTTAAAAATGCAAGCGCTACATACCAACGATTGATGAACCAAGTCTTTAAACAACAAATCGGATGAAACATTGAGGTATATGCGGACGACATGGTCGTCAAGTCTCAAAGCATAACCCAACATGTGGTGGACCCGAAAGAAGTCTTTGGTGAACTCCACAAATATGACATGCACCTCAACCCTAAAAAATATACTTTTGGGGTAGGCGGAGGCAAGTTCCTCAGCTTCATGATAACTCATTGGGGGATTGAAGCCAACCTCAACAATTAATGCATTGCCATACTAGAGATGTGCAACCCGACCAACCTCCAAGAAGTTCAGAAACTAAATGGTAGGCCAACATCCTTGTCCAGGTTCCTCCCAAAGCTCGTCGAAAAGGCAAAGCTGTTTTATAGACTGCTCAAGAAAACTGAGCCCTTCCTATGGGACAAGACGTGCAAACAAGCCTTCCTGGCTTTCACTAAGACCATAGCCACACTGCTAGTTTTTAGCCAACCTAGGCAGGAGTACCCTTACTCTCGTATCTCTCAATAGCTGATGAAGTCATTAACTTAACCCTCGTACAAGAGGAAGGGAAGCACCAACTCTTTATCTATTTCACCAAACACATACTCCATGACACTGAGAAGCGCTACCAAATGACAGAAAAGGTGGCACTAGCACTCATTACCTCGCCCCTTTGACTTAGGCCTTACTTCCAGAGTCATTAAGTAGTAGTCCAAATGAACTACCCCATCAAATAGGTTTCGCGAAAGCCTGAACTCGCAGGAAGGATGGTGGCCTGGTCTGTAGAACTTTCAGAGTTCGATATCCAGTGTGAACCTCACAGCCCCATGAAGACACAGTTCATGGCAGACTTCCTGGTAGAATTTGTTGGGAATGACAAAACCACCTCAGACTAGTGAAGCCTCAATGCTGACGGTGCGTCCAACATAAAGGGAAGTGGGGCAAGAATCATTCTCGAAGGCCCTAAAAATGTCACTCTAGAGCAAGCTCTCAAGCTCAACTTCAAAGCCTCAAATAACCACACAAAGTATGAGGCACTCATTGCAGGTCTAAAACTAGAAACAAAAGTTAAGGCCAAGAAGCTACGATGCTACACAAACTTACAGCTTGTCCAAGGACATCTTGCTAATAGATTCTAGACCAAGGAAACAGTGTTGTTCAAGTACTACTACATTACCAAAACTCTTATCGACAATTTCGAATACTTCAAAATATAGTACATACCCAAGGAGAACAACACCAAAGCAAACCTGCTCTCCAAGCTAGCTAGCACCAAAAAGGTCGAGCACCTCAATACTATCATCCAAGAGACGCTCCAAACTCCCACCATAGACGCTGAAGAAGTTATGGCCGAAAAAAAGGAGAAACCAGACTAGATGACCCTCTATAGGAATTTCCTAATCTGGGGGGTGTCGTCATCAGACGAGAATGAAGCCCGATTCCTAAAATGGAAGGCCAACTACTACGTCATCCTCGATGGAGAGATATCCAAAAGAGGGTTGATAGCACCCTCGTTAAAATGCCTGAACAACCAACAGGCAGATTATGTCATGAGAGAACTCCTTGAAAGAATTTTCCCTAGACTTTACAAAGAAGTGCAGACGATGCCAAAAGTTTGCAAACATTCCACACACCCCTCCTGACAATCTCCACAGTCTGAGCTCCCCTTGACCTTTTGTCATGTGTGGAATGCACATATTGAGACCACTGCCAAAGGCCCCAGGAGCAATCAAATACTTACTGGTTGCCATCGACTACTTCACCAAGTGGATATAAGCAAGACCAAAAAACGAGAAATTACGGCTAGTGAGGTGAAGAAATTCACCTGGAAACACCTCATATGCAGGTATGGCCTCCCATACACCATTGTCATGGACAACGACACTCAAGTCAAAGCTCATATGCAAGTACGAAGGCTTCCTGACAAGGGTAGGTGTCAAGCACCTTGTCACACTTATCGAACATCCTCAGACCAATGATCAGGCAAAGGCATCTAATAGAGTTATGCTCAAGGTCCTATGCACTAGACTCGACAAGTCTAAGGGTCTATGGAAAGAGGAGCTCCCCAGTATACTCTGGGCCTACCACTGTTCACCTCAGGCAGCAACCAACAAAACTTCTTACCGACTCACATATGGCATAGAGGCCATGATCCCCATTGAAGTCGAGGAACCATCGAAAAGAAGATTGTTGTTCTAGCAACAAAAAAATGAAGAAAATATGAGGGTAGAACTTAAAACCATAGACGAAGTCTCAAAAATGGCAACGATCAAGGAAGAAGTTACCAAACTCCGAGTAGCGAGGAGATACAATAAAAAGTTTCAACCATGAGCCTTTCAACCTGGTGACCTCGTATGGTGAGTCCGAGGAGAAGCCAAAAAAGGTCCCTAAGCAAGAAAGCTTGGTCCCAACTATGAAGGCTCATTCAAGGTTGTTTGGCTTCCGAAAAGTGCATCGGATCACACAAGTAGTATAAAATGGTAAGAACTGAGTATCGAACACTCGGGGAAGTTGTGTTATTTGGTAAGCTATTTCGGCAAATAGGTGTCTGGTGTGTAAAGGTAAGTGTGAATATGAACAGGTGTATAAACTATCTGTGCAAAAAGAAAGAAAATCACGCGAGAGAAATGATGTGTAAAAACAAGTAGAGAACACGTTGGTCTTCCTAATAGGTGCCTGATGCTAAAAAGATATTCTATATCTAACAATGCTCATGTGTTCTTATGGTGTCTCCTGAGATACTAAACACCGATTCCTCATGATAGTTTAGCCTAATCCTGATCAAGCATCATCCGCAGATTCCTCTTGTAAGACTAAACTCAACCAGGACCGCATTAAGACACACATACTCAACTAAATTATCGCACCCCGATTCCTCGTGAAAGCATGACAACTCAGCCCTGCACTATCAAGGACTTTAGAGTCAGACCAGTTTCCACTGTTGAATGACCCTAACAAATCATGCATCTACGTGATCAAGGTAAAAGCATACTGGAATGAAAAGCAGATAGCACAGAGAACACACAAAACATCATTAAATAGATAGAAATATATTTACATCAGGTACCTATAGGGAAGATCCAACAGAGGATTTAGCCTTCCATACTAGGAATACCAGGAAGCCTTCTTAACAACAAAGAGAAGAACAAGATGAAAGATTGCAAAAATACAAGTGGTGAGGATGTCTCCTTCACCTGTAGGATCTCACAATCACTCACAAACTCATCTCAAGCTCTCAAACCGGCTCCTGCTTCAAGCTCTGGTCTCTGCAGATCTTCACACAGCAAAATCTCTCAAAACTCTCTAGAACTTGGACCTTTCTCTCTCTAGAAACCCTAGACATGCAAAGCTCTGAATCCCAATCCAAACTCACTTTTCAAAATCTGATTTCAGGCTTAAATAGGTGGCCTTGTTCATGCTCGTGCACTTAGCGCACTTATGGACCACTTAGCGCACGTTAGTGATTTTTGGCTTAGCGCGCCTTTCTCGCTTAGCGGATGAACTGAAGTGGTTCACTTAGCGAACCTATATAGCTCATCTTCTTCTGGATTCTTCCTCGCACTTAGCCATTGAGTGTTGCGCTTAGCGGATGCTCGCTAAGCCAGCAGATTGGCTTAGCGAGGAGGTGAAAAACAACACTTTGCCAAATTGCCTAATTAACCTGAAATTGAGAGAATTTGATTATTAAACACACAAAATAGATGTATTAAGTATCTATAGTCTATACTTAACAAAAAGTACTTATAATACTACAAAACAACCATAAATTGGGAAAGTTTGATACAATTTACACAAGCTTTATACACAAAATTTAGTCGTTTCCATCGACTAACCAAGGTCACAATAAGCCTAGACAATTGAGCATACATACTACAAGAACTGGATGGTAATGCAATTCCAAGAATATGGAACGCCACGCACTTGAAGTTCCACTTTAGTTGACCAAATGCAGGTACATTCATAGTCGTCGCTCCAAGGATCATCCTTGGAGAACTCGCATTCTAGCATCAAGTCTCTAGTATGTGTCACCCACAACAGGTGACATGTATACAAGAGCACACCACTATGTGTCCAGTACGTGCCACCCACAGCGAGTGACATGTATGCAAGAACACGCCATTAAGTCTCTAGTACGTGTCACCCACAATAAGTGACATGTATGCAAGAGCACACCACTACACCACTAAATCTCCAGTATGTGTCACCCACAATGAGTGACATGTATGCAAGAGCATGCCACTAAGTCTCCTATACTTGTCACCTACAATGGGTGACATGTATGCAAGATCACGCCACTAAGTCTCGAGTATGTGCCACCCACAATGAGTGACACTTATGCAAGAGCACACCACCATGTCTCTAGTACATGTCACTTCATAAGTGTTAGGTATGCAAGATCACGACACCATGTCTCGAGTATGTGCCACTTCATAAGTGTCATGTATGCAAGAGCACGACACCATGTCTCCAGTACGTACCACTCCACTAGTGACACATATGCAATAACATGACACTATGACTCCATTACATGTCACTCCCTGAACGACATGTATGCAAGAGCATGACACACACGCGACACATACAAGGCTCGTCAAACCCAAGCTCCGCGCTTAGTGAGTCTCACAGGTTCATCAAACCCGAGGTCCGTCCTTGGTAAGCCTCTACTAAGCTCTACATGGTTGTCAAAACCCAGGGCAAACACGTCCCCGGTCCAAGGCTCGATAAACCCAAGGTTCACCCTTGGTGAGCCCTTTTTTTTTTGCTAAGTTCCATCCCCACAAGAATGTAAGGTACGCAAGGTCTATCCTTGACCATCATTTTTATTCCTAACTTTTATCTGTGCAGGAATACAAGTCTATCAAAAACCCAAGGTCTGCCCTTGGTATGCACATTTACAAAACCCAAGGTCCACCCTTGGTAAGAACGCCTACAAAACCCAAGGTCCGCTCACTCGCAACAACTACAACGATTGAAGTCCAAGGCCTAGGCTCCATGAAGTCCAAGGTCTAGACTAGTTAGCAAGACCTTCAACCAAGGGCAAACTAAACATGTTACTCATAACCATCAGAGGAGAAACTCCACGAGTTAAGATGACTTACCCCCAAACTAGTTGGTTAGACCTTTAACTAGGTGGAAGTCATACTTACTCCTTATAACCATCAGAGGAGGAACTTTCCAGGTCAAAACAACCTACCACCGGATTGGGTGACAAGATCTTCAATTAGGTGCAACTCAAATTCACTCCTCACAAGCATCAGAGGAGAAGCTCTACAAAGTAAAAGGAAGCACCACCACATGGGTGTCAAGACCTTTAACCAGGTTGAAATCAAACCTGAGATGATTTCATGTCATCTACTTTTTACAAGACCACCAGGATTCTACCTCTACATCAAAAAGGTCTTGCTTCCTGCGCTGTCAAAGATTCCACACTTATCATCATGATGGCCTATTCATACTACCATAAGTACAGAACATTGCATAGACAAAGGTAAACACACAAGATATTCATAAATAATAAAAAATTCATCATCGAAGGCAAGCTTATCCATTGAAGAAAAATTGTCATAATTACAAGGCCCATGTGACCAAATTCCAACAATGAAAAAAAAAGAAAATAAACAAAAGGCAACCTAAACAGTGGCATCATCACCTTGCTCCTCAGCACCCTGCTCCTCCTTTTCGACCTCCTCCTCCGCAACAATCTCTTCTTCATCAAGCAGAACATCATCCTTCACGTCCTTGAAAGGGTCAAAAAGACCCAAGTCAAGGTCCTTGGCGAAGAATCTGGCTTGCCTTATGGCCTTGTTAAAACCCTTTTCATGTTGCTCCATGACCTCCTTATTGTAAACAAGCAGCTCCTCCTCAAGCTCCTTGCTAGCCTCCCTCTCCCTAGCAGCCTGTAGCTGGGACTCCTCAAGCATGGACTTTGACTCCTTCAGTCGGGCCTCAAGATCCACCACCTTTTTGGCAAGCTTGTCTTTCTCTGTCACAATGTCCTCTACCCTGCCAGCCAAGTTTTTTTTCCTTCCTGCAAGTTCTTGCATTGTTTGAATAGCTCATCACCGTCCAACCTGGTTCGTAATAACTTGGCCAACACACGGCCAACTTATAGTTGGTGGTTCGATCTCATAGCCTCAACAAGAGCAATGATGGCACTAGCTACCTTAGAGCGTTCCACTCTCCAGATAGTGCAAGCAGTCACCTTCTATTGGCAACTTCAGCCTCCAAGGATGCCACTTTTTTTAACGCCTCTTAGTGTTGCTGCCCATTTTCTTTAAGAATTGCTAGACTTCACTAAAAAAAGACCTTGGCAGAATCCATAGCATGTTGGAACTTGACTGACCTAATAAGATTTTTATCAAAGGCCGATACAAAGCTAACGGGGGTCCTCTGTTCGGGTTTGTACCCTATGCCCCACAAGGAATCAACATCATTGGCAGTGTAGATGTGATCCAGGGAAACATAGGGTGGGAAGAGGTGGAAGTCGAAGCCAATGCAGTGGAACGAGGGACCCTTGGACCCGAAAAGGAAGGAGGAGGCAGCACATTGGCACTAGTGGTCGCCACATCGACACTCAGTAAAGGTGCAACAACAGTGGATGAGGGCACCATAGCAGAACCAGCCAAACCAACTGGCACACTCACTTCAACAGCAACAAGAGCGACCTCATGAACAAACACAACAGAAGGAAGTGGAGGGGCAAGAGTAACACCAACAATAGCATCAGCAGCATGAGCCTTGATGGCTGATGGAGCCAAAGGCACATCTTGCACACTTGAAGGGCGACCTGAACCGAGCGACAACCCTACAGCCTGCCTCAGGGCATGAAGGCTCAAAGAGGCCCTTGACTTCTTGTGGCCTGACAGCCTAACACCATCATCTCGCTTCCTCTTAGCCAATACAAAGGAAAGGCTTTGGGAGCAATCTCATCACTAACAGGGCCAACCTCAGTAGCAGGTTGACCCCCTTATCCAACAACAGAAGCAGTAATAGATGGTGGCACAACACCACTGCTAGGTCCGACCTTCTTCACGAGAGGCCTCCAAGCAAAGTCACCTATAATACCTGTAAAACAAGCAACAACAACACAACAAGTTTTAGTTCAAGCCTCAATGCAGTACAAATGTAAGAAAGCAAGACACAACAAAACATTTATCGTCCAACGCAGAGAGGGGATCGATCACCGAGGGAAGAGACAAAATGGCCCATGCGTCCAGCGAGGCTGATAGTGGCTCCAAGATGGCCTTGGCCTCCCTCTCCACGAGGGTCAACAGGTCTTCATCAAAAGACTTAAACCTGGTGGGATAAGCCTGCTAGCAGAATGAGAAGCAGAGCTCCCCATCCTTGTTGAGCATCAGTGGCAAACCATCAACCACGACACCCGTGTCGAGGACCTTGAAGAAACGGTCCTTGAAACAGCAAAAAACGTTCGAGTCAAACTCGAACTACTTCTTGGACACGCTGTTCAAGGAGACCCAACCAATTTTTCCCATCAATTTCATCTGGAAGACATACAAAAAGACTAACACATTGGGTTGGATGTTGAAGAAGGGGCACAAAATTTCAAAAGCTCCCACCATTGCCCAACTGTTTGGGTGAAACTAAGAAGGAACCACATTCAAGTGCTTAAGCAGAGCATATTGGGAGATGATCAAGGGAGAACAAGTCTGAAGACCTCAAACAAGCACCTATACATAGAGAAGAAGGGGGAACTACCCGACGTCGCTCGCAAGAAAGGGAAGTCATCACTCCCACAAGCTTGAACGACTATCTTGCAGGAGTCCTCAGGCTTGCCAGCTTTACTTGGCATTGCAGAGCAGTGACACTCACCCCAGAGGTGAGAGATGACTTATACGTTAGAACATCGTCCCCCACCCACTCATAGCCAACAACAGCAAGTGGGGACGATGGCGACCTAGCGCTATGGCTTCGTCACACACAGGGAAATGCCCTAACATCCCCACCACTACCTTTCCTCACTCCCTTAGAAGTAGAAGAGGGAGAATCACATTAACCGGGATAGGCTCCTCGGAAGCAATGGAAATCCACGCCCTCCCACGAAGGTGAGAAGTGCCTCCACCAATACAGCGTGAAGCCTTCACCCTCTTTGAAGAGGATGACTCGCCAACGGAATTGACCTCTCGGTCCATCATGGGTTGCTCAATCGAGCCCCAGAATCGCTGTTACCCATGTTGATGGTGGAATCAGACAAGAATGAATACATTATTTGAGAAAATGAATACCTTAAAGAAGCAAAGAAAATGAACAGAGAAAAATCGCAAGAAGCAAGCAAGGAAGCAAGGAAGTTTCGAGAAAGAAGGCAAAAATTCAAAGTAACGGTGACCCGAAATCAAACGTTCGCTCCATTTAAAAGGGAAACAGACTCTTCGGTAACTAGCGGGAGTGGAAGTGGTGCCCTAAATTTTTGCACACGCCTACAGCAGCAAACAAAACATAATGTTTGTCTTCAATGCACCCTCCAATGGTCAGAAAAGGGAAAAGTTGACAAATCTATAGACTTCCTTTACCTGACACGTCAAACTTACCTTGTAAGATCAAAGACATGTCCATCCCAGACAACTTGACAGAAGCAACCCAAATAGCACTTGGCTTGGGGATTTGACAAGCCAGGTAGACCTACAGTTCTCACACTTGTTGAGGTTACCACACCTGACACCGAACAACATTCTTCCATACTCGGGGGCTTGATAAACTCGTCTCCCTCCTACTTGTCAAGGCTACTACCGCGGACATTAGATAATCTTCAACACTGGACAACCTCTTTTGTCTGCAAGCCAACTCAGAGCTTGGGGGGCTTATGTACTGTCCAGGGTCTAAAAAATACATGTGGCACCTTACACGACACTTCGAGACACATGTCAACCCTCCACGTCAGTCTTGGAACAGGAGCACGAACACTCGACCCTTAGCAGCCAGGCTCCCTAATTGCTAGGTTATCTCCAACCTATTAATATTTGAATATATTTGAATCTCTTTATCTCTTGGAAGGTAGTTAATTATCTACAAAGCCACACATTATCTACAAGGTACATTTATCTACTAGTTTTTATCTCTAAGCTACTTTTTATCTCTAACATCATCTATAAGCTACCATCTATTATTTACAAGTCGGTAATTATTTGCAAAGGCTATAACAGTCCCTACAAACAAGGACTCACATCTCCACTCCACTCCTATAAATGTCAGGTTCCATCGAACCCTCAACACACCACATATTCGCTCACACCTTGAGCTTACACATACTTGCTCTCATACGCATATACTTGCTTTATTCTCCTAACTCATATACTTACTTGAGCGTCAGAGTCCTTTGTTTTGTAGGTCCCCCCTCCTGTCCTCCTAACAAAGGCACCTCTCAAAGCTGATGTGTGAAGTCCGAGAGCCCACCTTAGCCATATCCATCCTAATGTGTGCCAACTCCAGATTTTGGTAAGTACACTTCTCATCAGACAACTTCAACTTAATAAGTCTCGTGGTGACTCCATCTTTGATAGAAACCTTATATTAAGAAATTATAGTCTAAATACCCATAACATCTAAAATACAAATAAAGCTATAAGAAAATTTGATATACGAAGATTAAAACAAATGAAAATTTTTATTAAGCACATTACCATGAAAATAGTTAGGTTCACCATTGGTGTTTTCAATCACATGAGAATTAGAAAAGTGTCAACCCATTCAATGGAGTGCTAACATCATCACAATGGTGAATCACAGTCTTAAGATGAAAAAGCAATTTATACTCATGTCTGGTTGCTCTATAAGAACCATTGTTTTCAACAACTTCAAAGGAGTTGATAGCATTAAACTTCGCTTTCCTTAAAGGATGTTGAAAATTTCCTGAGCATGGACTTCCTAATAGTGGCCTAAATTTTAAAGCCTTGCATGGACTTCCTAATCATGTACAACAAAAGAAAGAATTACAAAATTAACAACCAAAAAAAAAGATTTAAAAAATAGTCAAAAGAAATAATAAGTATAGGAAAAAAAAACCTCACAAAAGAATCAATAAGGACCATTTCCATAGCTAGAGCTTTGTCAGGATGACTCACACGAACCATCTTCCACAAACGAATAACCCTTACTTTAAGCTTACAAATTTGTTTTGCTGGAGAAACATCCCTAACGTTGTCAAACATCTTCCTAAAGTAAGGGAAAAGAAGAAGGAAATGACTGGAAGGTGTGAAAAAATACCAACCTAAACTACCATTTTATAAGTATCTTGTTCATACTCACAACAGGTGCAAAAACGAATACTCGTTCACACTGATCATGCCCCTTCCCCCCCAAAAAAACGTATACGTCAAAATGAAAAGGGAATTATGTCAACTCTATTTACGATTGACTTATGAGTGAATGAAAGCTTGTTGAATGAATGTTGCCAACGTTGAATACTGATTGAATACAGTACGTACATGCTCAGTAAAGCATATGCTGAGGAAGAAAAATGGGAGTGCACAGAGCCAAAAAGAATAAAATCCAAATGTTAGTAGTCAAACCATCTTGTACACAACAAGAAAAGAATCAAAGAACTAGAACTGCAACTGGTTAAAGCCATCTCCAAAAGCAGAAAGAATCTTTTTCATGGAATCTTTGAAAATTGATAATCTGTTTTTATAAAAAATCTAAAAAATGAACAACTACTATACTATTAAAAACATTACGTATTGAACAAAAAAAGAGGGTAGAACCGGATTGTTCCTGTAGATTGAACAATAATAAAGCTCTTGATAGAAAGTTGGGAACTTGGGGTGATGCTAGGTGCACCCAGCATTTTTTGGTAATTCCAGAATTACCCCTGCGTCTTCTTCTTCCTTTTTTAAGTTGTTTTTACTGGTTTGTGGCATTTGCGCTTCACTTTCTGCTCTGTTGGTTTTTGTCGTTGAGTGAGGTGCCGCTTGGGTGGAGGTGAAAGTGTTACCGGTGGGTGGTGGTTGTTGTGGTCGTTGGAGGCACACCAGGCACACGAGTTGGTGTTGTTGGTTTCCCTGAGTGAGTTGATTTGTATGCTTAATTTCAACATACGGATCAAATTGATCCGTAAGGTTTATATGGATCAACTTGATCTGTATGGTTTATATGGATCAAGTTGATCCGTATGGTATATAGATTTTGAAATTTGTAAAAAAAATTATTTGTTTATATGTGTATTTGAAATAATTCGTATATAGATTGATATATGGTTTTTGGTTTTTAATATATATGGTTATGAATTGTAGTGTTTATAAAATGGTATGCAGTAAAAAATCATGTTGAGTTTTATATGATATTATATGTATAGTGCAGTTAGGTGTTGTATGTTTGTCATGTGGAAATTTTTAATTTGTTGTTAAGATGGATGAAGATCAATGAATGTATAACAGTATAATGTCTGAAGAAGTTGATATGGATGATTAAAATGAACAAAAATGTGGTGTGAATGAACAACATGTTGATTGTTTGGATGCGTTCAATACTTCTTAGGTAATAATTTTCATTATTGTTATCAAATTGATAAAATGAATGTCCCTTTGAAGACTAAAATTGTGTGGGTTGCGTTGTAGGTGTTTGCTACCCGAGATGATGTTTTGCAGTGGGCTCGATCAGTTGCTCATGAAAACAGATTTGTGGCGATGATTATGAGGTTAGATATAAACACTGGTATTAAAGGAAGGACATTATTTGTGTTAATTGGTTGTGAAAGGAGTGGTCAGTATAGGTCTAGGAAGAAAGATTTTGTTAGAAGAGATACTGAAAGTATGAAATGTGGGTGTCTCTTCAAGCTTCATGGAAAACTAGTGGTTGGAGGGCAAGGTTGGATGGCGAAGTTGATGTGTGAGAGTCATAATCATGAATTGGCGAAGTCATTAGTTGGACATTTATACGTTGGACGATTGACTAAGGATGAAAAGACAATTATTGCTGATATGACAAAGTCAATGGTCAAACCAAGAAACATTTTGCTAACGTTGAAGGAGCTCAATGTCAATAGTTGTACAATAATCAAACAAATATACAATGCAAGAAGTACATACCGTTCTTCCATTAGAGGAAGTGATACTGAAATGCAACATCTAACGAAGCTTCTTGAACGGGATCAATATATTTAGTGGCATAGATTAAAGGATGAAGATATGGTACGTGATATCTTTTGGTGTCACCCTGATGCAGTGAAGTTATGCAATGCATGTAATTTGGTGTTTTTGATAGATAGTACCTACAAAACAAACAAGTACAAACTCCCACTACTTGACTTTGTTGGAGTGACACCAACGGGGATGACATTCTTTGCTGGTTTTGCATATCTGGAGGGTGAACGTGTTAATAATGTGGTATGGACTTTAGAATGGTTTCGAGGTTTTTTTTTCTAAGACGTGATGCCCTCCCTGGAGTTATTGTGACTGATAGAGACCTAGCATTGATGAATGCAGTGAAAATTGTATTCCCTGAGTGTACAAACTTGTTGTGCAGGTTTCACATCGACAAGAATGTCAAGGCAAAATGTAAATCCCTAATTGGTCAAAAAAATGCTTGGGAGTATGTGATGGATGCCTGGGGAAGTTTGGTTGATTGTCCTTCGGAACATCAGTTCAATGATTGTCTTAAGAAGTTTGAAATTGTTTGTTCACCCGCCAATGTTTGTTGACTATGTTAACGAAACATGGATAATCCCCCATAAGGAAAAATTCAGCCTGGACGAATAAGGTGATGCACTTAGGAAACACAACAACAAACATGTATGAAAAAGTTAAAGTTTTTCTATTAGGGTTGATGAATTTTAATTATTGTATTTGTTTATTGTTTTTTGTGTATTTCAAATGTAGGGTTGAATATGCTTATTAGGCTTTAAAAATAGTATTACAGAATAGCCTTGGAGACTTATGTAGTTTTTGGGATGCCATGAACAACATGATCACGTTGCAACACACTGAAATTAAAGCATCCTTTGAAACAAGTACACATGTGGTTGGACATGTTTTTAAAGTTACCTTATACAAGAGGCTTCTTGGCATGGTTTCAAGGTATGCTTTAAATCAGATTGCTGCTGAGTATGATCGTGTACATTATGCTGACAAGAATCCTTCTCATTATGGTTGTGTCATGAGAACTACACATGGTTTTCCTTGTGCATGTGAGCTATCTAAATATATTCTTGGTAGCATCCCACTAGATTCAATCCATATGTTTTGGAGGAGACTAAGTTTTTCAGACCAAGGGTTATCTGAGCCCCAAGTGACCATAAAGGAAGAGATGGAAACCATATCTAAGCGATTTGAGGAACTTGATGTTTATGGTAAAGTAACTCTAAAGAGTAAACTTCGGGAAATTGCATACCCTAATCAAAACTCTATGTGTCCTCCTCCAGAAAATATCAACACTAAAGGTGCACAGAAGAAACCCATGAACAGAAACCAATGATCAACAAAGTGTGATCCGTCTTATTAGGAGTATATTGATGCTTTACATTCTGTGCAAAATAGTAATTCTTTAGTGAAGCGTAGTGCATCATCTTCTGACTAGCCCATTCCAAGAAGGACCATGCTGATGTTGGATTAATTTCATCCATTTATACATGATTTCATTGACAACATTGTGGATGTCAAAGCTGACGATAACTGTGGATATCGTGCGATTGCTGCTTTATAAGGTATGGGTGAAGATTCTTGGTCCTTGGTGCATAACCATTTGCTTAAGGAACTTGGCAAATGGTAAGATGATTATATCAAGCTCTTTAGTGGCACAGACAGATTCGAAGAATTAAGGAGGTCCCTACTTGTTGATGGGTTATCCATGGTATGCAATTTATGTTTTGCTTTTTAAGAATTAACTTTAAATAAATGTGATGTGTATATTTATTTGATTCAGGTTACTATGGATAAGTGGATGGATATAACCGAGATGAGATATGTCATTACATCAAGATATAATGTAATCCTTGTATCGTTGTCGCTACAACAAAGTATGACGTTCTTTCCTTTTAGAAGTCAACCACCAACAGATTCTTTTGTGCATCGCAAATATGTATCGGTCACGTTTATGATAATTATTTTGTTTACGTAAATTCAAGATAGTCCTATTTTTAAATTTATGCAATCATTTGTGTTATAATAACGTAAAATTGTTTGTGTGTGTACAACAAGTTTATTTAAAAGACCATTGTCCTTTACCGCCTCTAGCATTGTTATGGTCTAGGAATTGTCATCCTCAGGCAAAGTAGTGGTCAACTCCATATATTAGTATAATGCATAAGTACAAAAACTTGGTGATGCTGAAAAGAGACTATGTTGACATAACTGAAGACTGAACATCTAGCTTCTAATGACTTTGTAATGTCCTACATTAATATATAATTATTAGGCTGCATATTCACATAATTGTCAGTAGCTTTGTTACATTAAACTTAATTGTTTAAGGTGTAGAACTTATGAATTTACTGTTACGCCATTAATAGGGTTACCTGATACGTTTAACGGTTACGTAATTTAAAATAATTTGTTAATGTTAACCCTAATATTTAGAGACATAAACATAGACTAAAAATTATAAACCAAAATAAGTTAACATTTACAAAATGTTTGGGAAAACCAAAATGTTGTCAAATACAAGAAAATTATAAACATAGTCCAAATATTAAAATATAAAATGGATGACGTCTATGGCTGATCCGTGCGCTGCCTTCATCACGACCTGACATAAACATTGCCCTCTGCTGTGACACCCCTAACGATCATTAAGCAGTCTTTCATGACCTCGTGTATTTCTGTGCCTGCAGTGACTATCCTTAGGTTAAGCAAACACTCAAACCTTTCTTTGATTGCTTGGCAAGCCTCTTATGACATTGAAAACAACCGATAAAGTATTACATTATTTCAAAATTAAACTAAATGACATTTAATAGAACATTAATGCAACATTATTTACCACTGCATGTCTAGGCTGCTCCACATCAGAAGGGGCATGTGCTGGTGCTGCTGCTGGTGCCACTAGGACCTCAAGGATACGTGGCTCCATATATGTGTCATCCTGCGTCACAGGTGGATGTTTGGCCGGATCAGTAGGCTATGCCGGTGTCATGAATGGATGAGAAATCATGAATAACCACTGCATGTAATCTGATGCACATTGTCCTGACACAACACAAATCTGCCCCACTGCTGCAAGATAGTTAAAGAAATGCATCCACTTGTCAATATCTTCAAATGATAACATTGAACCCGTGGAGGAATGGTCTGAACATATCCAAATTGCCACACCACCCTCTCTGGTCAGTGTCTGACGACAACGGGATCCCATCATATATAACCTGAAAAACATGAAATTAAATCAAAATCTCGCACTACACAGTGATCACCGTAAGGCATCCAGCAAACATCAACAATCGTCAGTCCATCTAGATGTTTCCGATACACCGATGTTGGTAATGACTTTGAAGAAGCCTTTGTAGAAATCCACCGACAGACATGTGGTGACATCTCATCATAGTCTGGATCACTCAAAGACTCAGCAACAGAGGGAAAATGCTCATATATCCAACACTACAAAGATTAGATCAAAATAAAACAAATGTCAAATTAACATATTAAAAACATATTAATAACATTTTCAAAACAATTAAATTATAATAATTGACAATAATTACCTGTAATAGGGTGATGTAACCAGCAAGCTATTGGTTGCCACTCTTACAAGCATTATTCAAATGATCATACATATGAACTAGGGTGGCAGCTCCCCATGCGTAGCTTCCACTCTGACTCAAGTCTTGAAAAGCGTATAAAAAAACAACATGAACATATGTTGCACTAACAAATGCAACAGATAGGCACGAGCTGCAACAATCCAATGTCCAGCTTCACATTTACTCTGATAAATATTTTGTAGCCACGATAGGCATATGTATGCCCCATGACATTGTGCTGTCTCAGCTCTAGCTTCCTCTCCGGAGACTTCAAGTAACTCCACCAACATCAAGACTGCTTCGTCGACATGTAGAGTCTCAAAGTTGTGGAATGCGTCTTTAATAGGAAGATATAAGTTCTCGATCGCCAGTGTCCACTGAACATGCGATCAAATGACTTAATCATGTGGCAACGACTAGCCCTTCAATTTCAGGAGCAGGCCTCCCAAATTTTTGAACTTTCCTTCCACGGGAGGATAACTTCAATTCAGGACGTTCCTACAAAAAAAACTAAATGATTAGACAACTTATAAAAATAATAATTAAAATTGTGACAAATTTAAATAATAACAAATACTTAACAAATAAATTTAATTAAAAATTTTAAATACCTCTCCATTCCTTACGATGACTGCAACATGGTCACCATAGTCAGTCAGCACTAATGGGTCACACGACCCACCTGGAAATCCCTCAGCATCATCAATAGCTTCTTCAGCATGTGTATGTACGTCTTTAGTCACGACAGTATCATCCTCAGTAACAGGGGCAACTTCTTGTTGCCTATGTGCGGATGCTGTAGGCCTTCGTCGCTGGGGAACATCATTTGAATGATGATGATCCTCTCTGCTCAGGGCTCTACCTATAACCCTGCCTAAGGCACGACCTAACCCTCTAGTTCTAACCATAATCTACAAATTTTGACACACATGCATTTTTT
This sequence comes from Glycine max, assembly GCF_000004515.6. Classification (NCBI taxonomy): domain Eukaryota; kingdom Viridiplantae; phylum Streptophyta; class Magnoliopsida; order Fabales; family Fabaceae; genus Glycine; species Glycine max. The sequence goes on along the minus strand of NC_038253.2, from coordinate 30,841,558 downwards.
GGTCAAATTCAATATTTACTATTAAAATAAACATAAACAACTACAAAATTTATAACTTCAAGTAATATATGACTATTTTTTATTGAAATAAAATAACACCATTTAAAACTATTTCATATCAGCATATATGACTACATAATTAAAACACAAAATTCATAAATAAAATAACAACTACATAATTAAATAATATATGACTATTTTTCATTGAAATAAAATAACATCATTTAAAACTATTTCATAACAGCATATATGACTACATAATTAAAACACAAAATTCATAAATAAAATAACAACTACATAATTAAATAATATATGACTATTTTTCATTGAAATAAAATAAACATAAACAACTACAAAATTCATATATTTACTATTAAAATTTATAACTATTTCATAACACCATGCAATCATACATATTATTTTTTAAAACACAAACAATATCTATTTTTCAAACAAAACTAACAAATAAACTACCTATTTAAAAACATTTTCAAAACATAAATACCTATTTTTAATTTGTTTATTTGAATTAAAAAAGGTCTTTCGGATCAAGTTGATCCGTATGACTCATACAGATCATATAATACTTACGGATCATGTTGATCTGTATGAATATACAAAAAGAAAAATGAAAATGCAGCCATTAACGGAGACGCGAAGCTTACCTCGATGACAACAAAACAGAGTTGCAGGTCCTCAATGCCGACAATGAACCACCCAATGCGCGGCAAACGAACCTCCAAGGAAAGCAAACGACATTGGGAGGAGAAAAAGCTCGAACGTCGTCGTGAAAACAACCAAACGACGCAGGGAAGAGGAACGTACAGAACGCGTGAACAATGTTGGGTGTACAGGTTTTGTATTGTAAGTGAAGAGCATTTTCGCCCATTCACTTAAAATGCTGAGTGTACCTAACAATACCCGGAAACTTGTCTTGTTATAGATAGCCCAACATCACTTCAACTTTTTTTTTTTTTACAAGAACACTTCTACTTTCAAGTTGACCAAATATATGTCAGTTGAATAATAGTATTTTATTCTTTTTTATAAACATGCATAAAAGCATGAATTTTATTTACATTATTATTTAATAGTAAATTTTATCAATTTTTATAATAATTAAAAATTATATTTTGGATAATTTTTAATTATTTTATAGTGTAAAAATAAAACTGTTTGATAAGTTGTTTATGAAAAAGATTAATTTTTATTTAATATGAGTGTAAACCTTTTTAAATTATTAATCAATAAAAACCATTTGACTATTTAAATAATTGAAGTTTAACAAATTTATTATAGATAATGATTTATGATAGAATAAAATATAAAATAAAATATTTTTATAAAATTATAATGAAACTCTTTAAAAATATTAATTCAATTAAAGTGTCATAAATAAATGAAAAAATAATTCATATACTCGTATATATAATATAATATAATAAATTTGTTTACTTATTTCAAAAGTCACATTTACCCTAATTTTTCAATTAATTAGTAATATAAGTTTTTTACACTCACGATCTATAAAAACTAAATTAAATTCTAGATAAATACAATATTCAAAAGCAGCATCATGATGCTTTTGTTGCTTAAGAATATTTTGAAATGTTGATTTTAATCTTTATAATTTAATTTTTATAAAAATTTAATACATGTTCCTATACTTATTAAAAATAATACATAATTTTAGTCTTTTTTTTTATAAAAAATTAAAACATATATTTCTAAATATATAAAACACTTTTTGGGATCTAGACTACGTATTTTTTTATTAGAAACAATTTAATTCAAATTAAATAAGATAATTATAAGTAACAAAATTTTTCCTCTAAGAATATAAATATAAATACACGGTAAAGCATATTGATTTTTTTATAAGAATTAAACAACATTTTGAAATATTATGTGAGAGAAGAGTATACTTCACCCCACAGCATATAAAGTTTTTCACACTCGAAAATTGCAGATGCTGCTCCCTTAAGAAACCGACACCAAACCATAACCGTCACTGGTCCAAACCCCAAACCTAACAATCATTTTTTTATTTATTGATTTATTTATTTAGTCTCTTTTTCGGGTCATAAAAATAAAATCCCACTTCTTTATTATTTTTATTTTTCTCTAAAAAACGAAAAATCGATATGGCTTGATTCGACACTTAAACCAGCGGAGAAAATAACGCTAGCGTTGCGTTTAGATCTGAGAAACGCTGCTACCAACAAAACCACCACCATTCCCCTTTCTCCTTCTTTCTCACACAAAAACAAAGAAACAGAAGAAGAACGATTCGATTTGAATAGCCATAGCCACCGCTCACCTCACCTCAAATGACACACGCTACGACGTCGTTTCAACAACCCTCAACCAAGGTTCTTCTTCTTTCTTCTTTCTTCTCTCCATAAGCTTTCGCTGTATATTTTTTTTATGTATTCATTTATCCAGTTTTTTAATTCATTATTTTCTGCGTTTCGAATCAGAAGGTTAGGTTATGCCTAGTTTGGCCGGTGCGGAAATGGAAATGATTTTTCAACACCTTCACACACAACACAAACACATTTCGTGTGTTTGTGTCTGTTTTTTTTTTTTTTTAATTTAATTTTGGGAGGATATATGCTATAAATCTTTTGATTTTTCTATTTTGTTTTGGATTGCGAAGGAGAGCGTATGATTGTGACTGTGTTGAATTTGATTCTATTCGGTGGTTTTGTTTGGGTTGTTGTGCAGTGTAAGAGGAGGATCTGAGCGATGACCATGACTCGTTTTTGGTGACTGCGGCGGTTACCGTGGGGAGCAAGAACGGGGTGGATCGGAAAATGGACCGGAACAAGAGCCGTACCGATCTGCTCGCTGCTGGCAAGAAAAAGGTATGTGATCTTTGCAATATTAATTTCAATTCTTGCTTTGTTAAGTGCGTGTGTGTTTTTGGAGGAAAATGAAGTGTAGCTGTTGTCTTTCAAGAGCGAGTTTTTTCTTGGATTTTGGTTAGTTCCTATTAGAGAGATAGGGAGTTATTGTCTAGGAATTAGTAAATTGTTGCACATAGAAAGGGTTTATGGATCTAAGTGTGTGGTGTACAGTATACACTGTGCTATAGAGAGGAAAATGTAGATTTGAAAACCAGTGATGAGACTATTAAGTATCAATGGCTTAGAGTTTAATTAAACTGAGACCTATATAATGAATCATGTATGCGTGTGAAGGCTAATTCCTTGATTTACTTGTGAGCATACTTCGTACACTAACTTATTTAGAGGATCCAAGTCCACTTAAGAAAATAGTGCAAGGGACTGTTCTGTACCCTGTAGAATTCACCTGTTCATTTATTTTGGAAGGCTGATGTGTATGCTTGATTGGATATTGATAGAACTGGTATCATAACTGCGAGAAAGAATGAGTTTTTTATTTAATGAAACTAGGGGGAGAAGCCCCCCGGGAACTAATGCACTGCACTGGATCATCTCCTTACACTGCTTTCTCAATTACCAAAAGTCCCCTAAACTGTTTACACTTTACAGTTATTCCTATTTATAGGCAGCTGCTGGTCTGCTGACATAAACCCTTTGCATGCCTAGTCCCCTTCTTTCTAACATAAACCCTTGTATTTCCTTGGCCAATTAACCTAACTAATGGGTGTCCATCAAATTTTTCTTTTTTATTATTATAAGATCAGAAAGCATGTGATTTTATCTTTCTCTTTCTACTTGATTCCTTCACTTTATGGTTTCAAAATATATAGGGTGTACAATTTACTGGTTGCAGTTCTTAATTTTTACTCTTCATGTTTTCATTTTCAGCTCCAACAATTTCGTCAGAAGAAGGACAATAAAGGTGGTAGTAGCCATGCAAAATCATCAAAAAAAGCTGGCAAGCCTCAGCTACCTGACTCTGATTCTGATGCTGCAAGTAGTGCCTCAATTTCAACGGTAACATCTCAAATTACTGATGGAAATGTTGAAGCTGACAGTCACTCCAATATGGTTAATACGGAATCATCAGAGTCACAGTCTATGGCAAACTCATTAGCTCACAACAATATTGATCCATCTGTTGATTCTTCATCCGTGGTCACTACATATGATACAGGCAATGAAACTGTATTGGATTCTAATGCCGAGGTAGCACATCAAGTTCATGGTGTCCGTGAGAATGATTCTGAGTTATCTGCCCAAGATCAAGGGGAAATCGCTCAAGACATTGGTGCTGATGTGCTAGAGGGTGTGTCTTTGAGAACTTCAGATAGCCAGGTTTCTGAAGGTGGAGCAACAAATGATCATGCATCTGTACCTGTTGCCGTTTTGCCCTCACTTGCTTCTGTTACAACTGCAGTGGGGGAGAGTGTTACAGATGAAAGAAAGTGTCAAAAGAGGGAAGAGTTGTTGCTTTTATCTGAGGATATACCCAATACATCTGTGATGCAAACAAGCGAAGATCAGGTAACAGATTTAGGTTGTGCCCTCTCTCTCTCTCTCTCTCCGTACACACACCTTCAATTTAATATTATATTATACCTTTATGTTTAGGTATTTGGATATTAGTTGGGCAGGTTGGGAAAACTAATACATGGATTTGATTTATAATTTATATTCTCATTTGTTGCTGGGTAGGGTCAATGCAGGAAGCTGATGGTTTGGACATGAAGAAATCTTATCAAAGCACTGATGCTGTGATTGATGGTCAAAAGCAGCTTCCTTTGTCTGAGGTTGGTGAGAGTGACCAGTATCTTTCAGGAATTGCTTTGGACAAGACTAGAGTTGAGGAGGCATCTCATGAAGCTGAGCAACTAGGCAAGTCAATTGAATTACTCTCCTCTCACGAGCTGCCAAGGGGAACTAATGAGTTTGATCCAGCCAGACCATTGGATGTCTCCTATGTTTATGATGCAAACTCAATTAATCTCTTGCAGCTGGGTGAAATTATAAAGGGGCTTAATGAAGAAGAGTGTCGGTTTCTGCTCGAGGCAAGAGGAGCAGTCTCTGATTTGAATCCTTTAGCCAGTAGTTCAGTTCTATCAGACAATGACATTTCAGAAGCATTTCAGAGTCTCAAAGAAGAATTGTTCATTGCAAACTTAATGAAAAATATATTTAACACTCAACTAGCTGAACAACTGGAGTTTGATGATCAGCGTCGCCAGTTGGTTGATGAAATATCTCAGCTCCGTGCTTCTCATAATCAAGTTAATGAGAAGAATCAACAACTTACTGAAGAACTTGCTAATTGCCGTGTTGAACTACATGATATTTCTAGCAAGAATGTAGAACTACAAAATCAATTTAATGCTGCCATGGCTGAGGTGGAAGCTCTTTCTGCCAGAGTGGTTGATCTGCAGAATAGTTTTGACGTGTCCCAAAAAGATTCATTGGAATTGTCCACAGAGTTGGCTGACTGCAGAGACTTGATCTCAAGTTTACAGGTGGAAAAGAAGGACATGAATGAAACACTTGATTTGACGATTGCTGAGAAAAATGAACTTGTGGAGGAGAAGGAATTTCATCTATGTGAAAGTAAGAATCTGGCAACTGAATTAGCTGACTTCAAGAGATTGATGGAAGGAGTAAAAGTTGAGAATTCCAACTTAATTGACAGGATCTCTTTGGTGACTGAAGAGAGGAATAAGATTGAAGCAGAAATTGAGCATCTCAGACATGAGATCGATAGGCTGTCATTAGATTTGGTTGAAAATAAAGATTTTGTGGCAAGTCTACAGTCAGAAAATTCCAACTTAAATGGTAACCTTGCATTGTCAGCTGATAAGATTAAAAATCTCGAAGATGAAAATCAAAGACTCTCTTCTCAAATCATTGTCCTAAATGAGCAATTGTCTACAGAAAAGGGGGAACAAATGAGGTTTGAAGGTGACCTTAAAGAAGCCGCAGAGCGCCTGGAACAAATTTCCAAGGAAAATGTGTTTCTCAATGACACTTTGAATAGGCACAAGGCCAAGATAGAAGAAATTGGAAAGGAGCGCAGCCAACTGGTATCTCAATCTAGGGACCTTGGAAATCAAGTTCATGTTGCACGTGAGCATGAAATTGCTATTATTGAAGATTCTCTGTGTATGGATCAGGATCCAGATGAAGTCTTTGATGATTCTCATGGGTTTGTTTCATTGAATGCTTCCTTGGATGAGGTGGAGAAAGTTCTGGTGAAGCTTGAAAAGGCAATCGATGAGTTGCATTCTCAATCAGTATCCTCCAGCAGGTCCGGTGAAAAAGTTTCTTCGCCTGTGGTATCAAAATTGATACAGGCTTTTGAATCAAAAGTACAAGAAGATGAGCATGAGACAGAAACAAGGGATTCCAGTGATGTTCAGTCATCATCAAACTCATTTATGTTAACCAAAAGGCAAATTGGAGATTTGAAAAAATTGCTTTCGAAGTGGAAGCTGGATGTTCAGATTGCGGGTAAATTATTCAAGGGGGAGCGAGATGATCGGAAAACTGGTGATGCGAAGTACAGTGATCTCAAGGACCAGTTTGAACAATTGAAGCAACATTGCTCGGATTTGGAAGCATCCAACATTGAACTTGCAGTTCAATATGAAACTGCAAAGCAACTTCTGGGTGATATTCAAGAAAAGAAATGCCTGCTTGAGGAATTCTATGATGCTTTAAAGCAAGAAGATACCTGTCTCAAAGCTAAAAATAATGAATTTTATGAGAAGCTTGGCTACTGTCAGTCCAAAATTAGTGAATTGCATACTGAAATGAATGATGTGAAACAAATTTCAAATGATATGGCTTCTACTGTTGGCAGTCAACTGGAAAATTTGCAGAAGGAGGTGACAGAGAGGGCAATGCTACTTGAGCATGGCTGGAATATGACTATTGCCCCGATTGTTGAGTTAGTTGGGAAGCTGAAAGAATCAGTTGGTGGAACTTTGTGCACAACTGTTTCTTCTGATGCTCATGGCAACTCGGATATCAGTCATCAGTTAGAAGTTTCAGTTAATGCAGCTGCTGAAATGATTTTTGATCTGCGGAAGAAACTTGAAGCTTCTTATTCGGAACATGAAATAGTGTGCACATCATATAAAGAAATGAATTCAAAATGTGATGATCTGCTTGGGAGGAATGAATTGGCTCTTAGTCTATTGCATAAGATGTACAGTGACCTGAGGAAACTTGTGCATGGTAATGGTGGCACTATGGATGAAGATAAGATAGATTTACAAAGTGAAGCGCTGCCTGATCTTCTGAACTATAATAGCTATCAGCCCATCTTGAAACATCTTGGGAATATATTGGCCGAGAAGCTGGAACTTGAGTCTGTTACCAAGGAGATTAAGTCAGAATTGATGCACAGGGAAACAGAAATGGAAGAATTGAAGATGAAGTGCCTTGGTTTAGATTCTGTTAGTAAGCTAATAGAAGATGTGGCGGGCATGCTGAATGCGGACATTTCAAAGATCGATATAAATAAATCACCCCTTTCTTGCTTAGATTCATTAGTCTCTAGTCTTGTACAGAAAACCAGAGAGGCTGAAATCCAGTATCACACAACTAAAGAAGGATATGGATCTAAGGAGATGGAATTGGCTGAATTGAAGGAAAAAATGCATTATCTAGACACACTTTGTCTTGAGAATGAAAATGAAATCCTTGTTCTGAAGGGAAGCTTACATCAGGCTGAGGAAGCTCTTACTGTTGCTCGTTCTGAATTGCACAAGAAAGCAAATGAACTTGAGCATTCAGAACAGCGGGTGTGCTCCATTCGGGAGAAACTTAGCATAGCTGTTGCCAAGGGGAAAGGGTTGGTTGTACAGCGAGATGGCCTCAAGCAATCCTTGGCAGAGACATCCAGTGAATTGGAGAGATGCTTGCAAGAGTTACAGTTGAAAGATACAAGGCTTCACGAGGTTGAAACGAAACTTAAGACATATGCAGAGGCTGGTGAACGTGTTGAAGCTCTGGAATCTGAGCTTTCTTATATCCGTAATTCATCTAATGCTTTGAGAGAGTCATTTCTTCTTAAAGATTCAATGCTTCAGAGGATAGAGGAAATATTGGAAGACCTAGATCTGCCAGAGCAGTTTCATTCCAGAGATATAATTGAAAAGATTGATTGGTTGGCTAGTTCAGTTTCGGGAAACTCATTGCCAATGAATGATTGGGAACAGAAGGAAGCTGTGGGAGGAGGCTCATACTCTGATGCTGGTTATGTTGTCACGGATTCATGGAAAGATGATAGTCAGCTACAACCAGATTCAGATGATTTTAGAAAAAAAATTGAGGAGTTGCAGAGTAAGTATTATGGGTTGGCTGAGCAAAATGAAATGCTGGAGCAATCATTGATGGAAAGAAACAGCTTAGTTCAGAGATGGGAAGAGCTTGTAAATAGGGTTGAAATGCCTTCACATTTGCAGTCTATGGAGACGGAGGATAAGATTGAATGTATAGGTAGTGCGCTTACTGAGGCTAATCATCATATAGATTCAATGCAGCTGAAGATTGAAAAATATGATAGCTATTGTGGATTGCTAAATGCCGATCTGCAAGAGTCTCAAAGGACAGTGTCTGCTCTTCAAGAAGACCTTAGTGCTCTTACATCTGAAAGAGAGCACCTTTCTGAGAAAATGGAGTCTTTGGTGTATGAGTATGAGAAACTATCATTGCAGACAAGGGAGGCTGAACTTGAGAATGGAAAGCTGCATGATGAAATAACTAGTTTGAAGGATAAATTGGAACACAAAACTGCAATTGAAGAACAAATTTTCACTATTGATTACAAGATCAGAAAGTTGCGAGACTTAATTGGTGATGCCTTGTCGGAATCTGAAACAGAAAATATGGTTTTCGGTAGTGCAAATATTGATTCCTTGGAAGAATTGCTGGGAAAGCTTGTAGAAAAGCTGAACATGGAAAGGAAACTATCAGCACAGACAAGAGAAGCTGAACTTGAGAATCAAAAGTTGCAAACTGAAATTTCTAGTTTGAAGGATAAATTGGAACAGAAAGCTGCAATTGAAGAACAAATTTTCACCATTGATGGTAAAATCAGAAAATTGCAAGACTTAGTTGGTGATGCCTTGTCAGAATCTGAAACAGAAAATTTGGTTTCTTGTAGTGCAAATATTGATTCCTTGGAAGAATTGCTGAGAAAGCTTATAGAAAATCATGCAAAGCTTTCATCAATGAAACCTGCATATGGGGTTGTAGGTGATGGACTCCATTCTCAAAAGGGTGATGCTACAGTTCATGAGGAAAGAAGTATAGATGTACATGATGAGGAGGCAGCAGATATGGATAGATATAAAAGAGATCTGGAGGAGTCTTTAAATGAATTGATACATGTGAAGGAGGAGAGAAATAGATCTTTGGAAAAGCAAATATCTTTATCAGGTGAAGTTGAAGCTCTGACTAAAAGAATTGAGGAATTGCAAGGGCTTCTTAATCAGGAGGAGCAGAAATCAGCTTCTTTTAGTGAGAAATTATCAGGTGAAGTTGAAACTCTGACTAAAAGAAATGAGGAATTGCAAGGGCTTCTTAGTCAGGAGGAGCAGAAATCAGCTTCTGTTAGAGAGAAGTTATCAGGTGAAGTTGAAACTCTGGCTAAAAGAATTGAGGAATTGCAAGGGCTTCTTAATCAGGAGGAGCAGAAATCAGCTTCTGTTAGGGAGAAGTTAAATGTTGCAGTCAGGAAAGGGAAGTCATTGGTGCAACAACGAGACAGTCTAAAGCAAACCATTGAAGAGATGACTGTTGAGATGGAGCACTTGAAATCTGAGATATACAACCGGGAAAACACTCTTGCAGAGCATGAACAGAAGTTGAGACTGTTGTCAACCTACCCAGATAGGTTAGAAGCTCTTGAATCTGACAGTTTGCTTCTGAAGAAACATTTGGAAGAAACTGAGCACCATTTGCAGGAGCATGAATATTCTCTGAAACTGATTTTGAATAAGTTAGATGAAATTGAGGTTGGTGGTGAAGGTCATATAAGTGATCCAGTGAAGAAATTGGAATGGGTTGGGAAGTTATGCTCTGATCTACATAGTGCTGTGGCATCTTTAGAACAAGAATCCAGGAAGTCTAAAAGAGCATCAGAACTACTCTTGGCAGAGTTAAATGAGGTTCAAGAAAGGAATGATAGTTTTCAGGAGGAGCTCGCAAAGGTGAATGCTGAACTTGTGGATCTCAGAAGAGAAAGGGATTCAGCTGAGGCTGCCAAACTGGAAATGTTTGCACATCTTGAAAAATTATCAGCCTTGCATGAGGAGGGAAAAAAGAGCCATTTTTCTGACATCATGGAATTAAAATCTAGTTTGAACCAAGTCTGCAAAAGCTTTGATGAGGTTCAGAATTTACTGTCTAATGCTTTTTTCTTGGATTTGGAATCTTATCGGAAAGTTGAGGCTAGTCTCGAGTCATGTATGAAAGGAAACAATGATAAAAATGTGGTGGATTCATCTGTCACCAAAGAACGTGATGGCATTTTACACTGGTCATCTGCTAATAAGGTATTAATATCACACATATATTCAATTAGTTTCAAATTATATGTTACATCAATTTTTGACATTTTCTGTATTTCTGCTTCATTTGTCTTTCATGTGGTATATTATGATAATGAGAAAGTGAGAATAACTATCATACAATGCTGTTGGCTGGTGTGTGACAACAGATGTTAGTTTAAAATATTGTACTATTATAAATTTTTGAGGTGTGTGGGTGATCTTTAATATTGCTTGATGTTCTATTTGAATATGCTATTGATCTATGATGTATCTGGTTTGCTCTGAATGCATCATATTCTAGGTTGCTCTTTTGTGCTTCCAGATGTTAATAGGATAAGGTTGTGTTCCTGGCATATGTTTGATGTTCTGTGAATGGTTATTTCTTGGAAATTTTCTTTTCTGATTTCCTGATGTATTGAACAGATTTATTCCATCTTTGATATCTTTAGGGTTATTATTTTATGTTATTTTTGTAGTTTCTGTTTCCTCAACCATGATTATACTGCTGTTGCTGATATTTGTAAATGAACACTGACTTTTCAAACTAGAAGAAAACAAATTGAGCTGTAGAAAGTAGAGATATTTGTTGTTTTTGGTTTCCTAGTTTTTGTGCATGTTTATGAGTATCTTGGTGGCATTCTTTCAATCACTTGTATGTTGAATGTAATTTTCTTCACTTATTTTAGCAATGTGAAATATGTTATAATGTGGTTTTAAATTAAGATTAATTGGAAATTTGGGATGTTGTCTTAGAATTAAGTCTAATTAGAATTTGAACATATTTATATTATATGAAATATTACAACTGCAATTCCAACTTAAACTCTCCCTCTCTGTTTTAAGTTCACGAGTCCAATTTTATTCTTTGAAAAAATGTGCCTTCTGGTTTGTCATTTTATAGATTTTTCTTGTAAGGCTTAATTGCACTCCCTGTTATTACTATTTTGTGTAATATGACCTAGTTTCCTTCTTAAATACTTGTGTATTGTGTTCTCCAGAAGAGCTCTGTGTCTGCAGATCCTTGGTCAGATTTTGACAGAATTGACCACTATGATGATAATACTATTGTTGAAATTTCTCGTCTATTTGGGCATCAACTGCAAGAGCTCATGTTGGAGGTCAGTTCTCTTAAGGAAAGAATAAACATGCACTCAAGTTTGACACAGGAACAAGACAAAACTCTATCTAAACTAATGGCAAGTATTCAAAGGGAAATGACTTCCCAAAAAGAGTCGTGTGAAACCATGAAGAAACAAGTAAGTGAGCGAGATGGGGAACTTATTGCATTACGTGGGAACGTTGCCTGCCTTTATGATGCATGCATTAATTTTGTCATTGTACTTGAAAATGAAAAAGCTGAACTGGTTGGAAGGAAGGTTGAATCTGCAGATCTAGGAATTAACTTGGAAACACCTTCATTTGATGATGGCATATCTGAGGAATGCATTAAAACCCTGACAGATAGACTGCTGTTGGCTGCAAAAGGTTTTGCTAGTATAAGAACTGAATTTTTAGATGCCAATCTAAAGGAAATGAAGGCTACTATAACAAATTTTCAGAGAGAGCTTCAGGAGAAGGATGTTCAAAGAGATAGGATTTGCTCAGAACTGGTAAAACAGATCAAGGATGCTGAAGCTGCTGCAAACAGTTACTCTCAAGATCTTCAAGCTTTTAGGCTTCAAGAACATAATCTAAAGAAAGAGGTGGAAGCAATTGAGGCAGAAAGGAAGATACTGGAAAATAGAGTGAATGAACTGCAGGATAGACAAGAAACTGCAGCTGAATTAGAGGAGAAAAAGAGATCTCAAACTGATTTACTGGCTGCCAAAGATCAAGGTGAGCTTTGTCTGATTCCTTCTCTTTTAAGAAGTGATCTTGTAATATTTTTTTTTATAAATGAGAAACTTACAACGTTTCTGGAACTTAATGGTTTATTGCAGAAATCGAAGCACTAATGCATGCACTTGATGAGGAAGAAACGCAGATGGAAGAGTTGACAAATAAGATTGTGGATTTTGAAATGGTTGTTCAACAAAAGAATCAAGAGATTGAGAACCTTGAATCTTCTCGTGGTAAGGTTATGAAAAAGCTTTCCATAACTGTTAGCAAGTTTGATGAGCTTCACCACCTGTCTGCAAGTCTCCTTTCTGAAGTTGAAAAGCTCCAATCCCAGTTGCAAGAAAGAGATACTGAAATTTCTTTCTTGAGGCAAGAGGTTACTAGATGCACTAATGATGTTCTTCTTGCATCACAAATGAGCAACCAGAGTTCTGATGAGATCTTTGAGTTCTTGATGTGGGTTGACACAATTGTGTCTCATGATGGGGTGCATGATATATATCCTGATATGAAGAGCAACAGTAAGGTTCATGAATGCAAAGAAATACTTCATAAGAAGCTTACGTCTTTATTGTCAGAATTGGAGAATCTAAGGGAAGTTGCAGAAAGCAAGGATGCAATGTTGCAAATAGAAAGGAGCAAGGTAGAAGAACTGAGCCACAAAACAGTAACTCTTGAGACATCCTTACATGAGAAAGAATTGCAATTGAATTTGCTTGAAGGTGTGGAAGACACTGGAAAGGGAGCTGGCACAAGCTCAGAAATTGTGGAGGTAAAACCAGCGGTGAGGAAATCAATCATTTATTTAATATTTGATTATTCCCACTAGTACAAGAATCTTATATTAAATCTGGATTAAATAAAATTCATATTCAAATTAGAACTTCAATTGGAATAAAACATGAAATATGTTATTGTGCATTACCTTGTCATGATCAATAACATTCTCATTATATTTGTCAACTTAGAAAAGACAAATATATTCTAGCAATTTGAAAGTTCATTTTTATGGTAGAGTTATCTTGGTTAAGATGTGTACTTTTGATTAAATATGATAATTCATACTTGCTTTTAAAAATAGTAAATAAATAAAACTGAGTAAACGGAAATTAAAGATATTTTCTTTTTGGTCAACATGACATTGATGCAGTTATGGTTGATTTGAATTTGTTTGACTTTTTTTTTATAGATGAATGATTGGTCGCCATCTGGTGCTTTTGTAACACCTCAAGTTCGCAGTTTGCGCAAAGGCAATAGTGATCATGTTGCCATTGCTGTAGATGTAGACCCTGGTAGTACTAGTAGGATAGAAGATGAAGAGGACGACAAAGGTAATTCTGTTTTACCAAACCAGTGTACTGGCTTCTGTTGTTTTCAGCATTGCCTGAAATTTAATTCTGGTTTCCCACTTTTTTGTTGCAGTCCATGGTTTCAAATCCCTCACAACATCCACAATTGTCCCAAGATTTACTAGACCTTTGACTGACTTGATTGATGGCTTGTGGTATGTATATTTTCCCCCCATGTTTTCATGGCTTCAAATTTCTTTTGATTTGACAAATGGTTTTTGCATTTGTATTCTTGCAGGGTTTCTTGTGATCGGACTCTAATGAGACAACCCGTCTTACGGCTTGGAATTATAATTTATTGGGCCATAATGCACGCACTCCTTGCATTTTTTGTTGTTTGAGGGTTGGAGGCACTGATTTGGATTTGTATGATTAAGCCGGCCACAGGAATTGCTGTGCCACCTTTATAGATTGGGGTTACATGATTGACTCCACTGATACTAGAAAAAGGACTCAGTTAAGCTGTACAGTATCTTCCTTCTGCTTGGTTCTTGTTGCAGTGTGAGACAGTTCCCAGTATAATAAAATTAAAGATGCTGCATTGCAGCTGCCAGAGTTACTGGCAGAGCATTGAAGAAAAGATGAGAAAGCAGACTGCTCAATATTTGAAGAGCAATGGATGAAGAGTCTCCGCAAACATCATTCCAGTTGGTGTTGTTTTTTTAATATAAAGATATGCCTTGAACAAGATCAATACTTATCTGTTGGAGGGATAGTTTGTCTTGAAAATCTTGGGACATTCTGGTGAGCTGGATAAATGACCAGTTAGGTATAGAAAAACGTAATTCTTTTGAACTTTGATTAAGGGTTTTTTTTTTTTTTTATCTGCTTAGCCATTAGAAATTTCAGTTGCCATTCTTTGTATTCTCACATCAATCATAGCATCGTTATGAGTATTTTTGGCAGTTTGTCAAGCATTAAAATCTATACATGTAAACTTGGACGAAAACCTAAATTAATATCTAGCCGATTGGTCTATTCAAAAGTAGTGTTATCTTGTTTCTTTCACAGACCATCCGAAACTATGTTGGACCTCTCGGAACTAGCTAAGAAAGTGAGTGAAATTATAGACTAGACTCTGCATCATAGCACATGAAACTTCTTAGAAACATACATGCCACCAACACACTTGTATATTTACCTTTGTTGTTTATTAGTAATTTTCTTCTTTCATACTTGAGAAGGAGTTTAAACATTTTGATCTATATTTTTATGCACTATATAATTGTTGTCAAGTTATTGATCAAGCTTGCTTTGGATGTCACTATTCTTTTTGTTAAGCTGGCAATAGTTCTAAAGTCATGAGCTTCTAATTGCCCTTCTCATTGGTCCATTTATGATTCTCTTTTAATCCAAGATAAACCTACTTTCACTCATTAGATTATATTTGTGAATTGTTAATTTGTAATTGATGCGTTGGGTTAATTTTTGTGATCTGCTGAAGTGTTAACCATGTTTTAAATGGCTAGAAAGTATAAACAGTGCAAATGCTTTGACTTAACGCTTGGTGCTATCTGCGGGATTTTTACTAAAAGGTAAAAAAAATTAATTTTTCCATTTGGAGTTTGATTTTAAATTATTATAAAAAATAAGATAAATCGTGACAAGTGTTGTTAGAAGTTATAACGTCAGTTACGACTTATCATTATTTTACTTTTTTAATTGAAGTTATAAAATTTTTTAAACTTCAATGTAATTTTTTATTTTATTTATGACTTCAAAGTCGTATATTTTTTTTTAATTTATGACTTTGAAGTGATAAGTTATTTTTTTTTTTACTATGAAGTCATATTTTTAATTTTTTTACGTATAAATATTTTTGTTTTAGAATTTTTTTACTTGTATTTTCTTTTTTGTTTTGTTTTCAAATTTTTAAAAAAAATTGTAAATTGTTTTATTTATTTAATTATTAAATAAATATTTTTAGTTTTATATTTTTAACATAATTGTAGTAATTATCCATATAAACAAGTAGACAACTAATATAATTTTTACTTTTTATGTTTCTCTTTAATTTGCATTGTTTATTTTATATTAATATATTTTATTGTTTTTAATTTAATAATTACTTTTATTATTAAATTATTAGATGTTGTTAATAGTAAATTTCTTTATACAAATTAAATAATATTATTTCATAAATTATAAGTTAATATTAGTAACAAAATATTTTAATATTTTTTTAAAATTTTAGTTTTTTAAAGTTTAAGTATTTGAAATAAAACAAATATTAAAGAAAATATTAAATATCATTATGTTAATTTTTTTTATTTTATTTACAAAACAGATCAAATTCAATAAAATTATTTAAATTTTAAATATAAAATATATATTAAATAAAACAATATCAAAAATATATAAAATATTTTAAATAAAAAAATATATAAAAAATATATAAAAAATATTAAATAAAACTTACGACTTTGAAGTCATAAGAAAAAAAAAACTTATAATTTTGAAGTTGTATATAAAATAAAAAATTAAACTGAAGTCGTAAAAAATTTTACTACTCTAGTAAAAAAAAAAAATCATAACAGATGTTATGAATTCTTACTCGAAGGACACCTGTCACGTCTTATTCCATTTTTTATAATAATTTAAAATAGACCCAAATGAAAAAATTGAAATTTGTTTACACCCTTTTATAAAAGTCCTGCTATCTGCATGAATGTCTATGACTTGGTTTGAGCATGTGGCTTCCAAAATTTAAGTTATTTTCCATTTGATGATTTCAATACTTTTCTGAGTCTAGATTGTTTATATCCTGGGGACTTGCACTTATCACGCGGATAAGTCCTTTAAGACAGTGTCATCAGTCATCACACACCACAGGTTGATTTGTTGGTGTTCTTCGACAGCACAACATAATTTAATGTTCTAGAAACACCTACTATTATTAATAGAAATTGAGCCACGCATGTGGGACTTCAACCGTGTCTGGTTTGATAGAAAGCAAATGCACGTTGGTTATGAATATGATGCACATTTCACGAAAGTTTTATCACAAATTAGATCCAATTCTAAGTATTTCCTCTGTTTTAGCAGCCTTGGCTTTCTAGATCATAATCGTGGTTATATACAACTGAAAATCAAGTCCCACTTTACCTATGTAACTATAAGAAGCTGAAACAAAAGTATATTCAATTGTCAATCTCACAGTTTTCATCGATACCAGTTTGTATTTAAAGTTGAGGGTATTTTCTAAACAATCCATCGATTGAACAACTGCAGTGTTTCAAACATACTGCATAAATATCAATCAATGGTAGATGTCAGACAGTCAATTGTTATTAGACCAGAATTTGACGTTTAGGTTTCTATGTGCATTGCTATAGTGTAAACTGAAGTTTAGATTCATTATTCATGTTATTAGACTTTTTTTATTTTATTTTATTTCTAATCGTTTACTGAGCTTCTGTTTTGTTCAAATGGACTATCAGCCTTACCAAGTCAAAAGCAATTTCAGAGGATCACAACATTTTCTATTTATTCTTTTGTAAGGGAGCAAGAGTATGAACTTTGAACTGTTAGATCTCACATTAGACAAATTTATAAATTCTAGTTAATAATAGTAAGGACAAGTGTCAAGAACACATTGAAACGTTAAAGCCTTTTTTATTTCTTCAAGTGAAGTGTTACAATCATTGCAGGTGGAGCACATAGAATTTGAAATGGGAGCAGAAAATGACCAGTGCTGTTGCTTCTTCCTCGAACTCTTTTTCTATGTTGTCTCCTAAAATTATGATGTTTTTTTTAAGCTTTCGAGGTGAGGACACCCGCAGGAACTCCACAACAAGCCATCTTTATGAAGCTTTGTTGCATAAGAAAATTGAAAGCTATATTGACTACCAACTTGAAAAGGGAGATGAAATAACACTCATCCAGGCCATCAAAGATTCTGCATATCTATTTTCATTTTCTCAAAGAACTATGCTTCCTCAAAGTGGTGCTTGGGTGAACTCAACAAGATCTTGGAGTGCAAGAAAATATAAGGACAGATTGTGATACCGGTGTTCTACAACATATATCCATCTCATGTGAGGAAGAAGACTGGGAGTTATGATCAAGCCTTTGCAAAACATGTGGGAGAACCAAGGTGCAACAAATGGAAAGCTGCTCTCACGGAAGCAGCCAATTTAGCTGGATGGGACTCTCAAACTTTTTGGTAAATAAAAACAGAAAGACATTGCAATGTTTTAAATTGAGTCGGCCAAATTTGATTCTAAATTAAGCATACTTTTGTAGTATAACACCTCTCATCATAGTTTGCTTATTCTATTTAAGTCATTGGATTTTCATTCCCTGATTATATTTTTTTTAATTCTTTCTTTACTAAACTACCATATTGATCATAGATTATGTATTATCATTTGTATAGTTCAATTTTCATTTTTTCTTTTGAATTTGTTAGACTTATAACACTATTTATTTCTTTGTTTACCTTTTCATATGCTAGGACTGATTCTGAATTACTTAAGGACATCATTGGGGATGTTTTGAGAAAATTGCCTACCAGATACCCAAACCAAGTTAAAGGATTGGTTGGTATCGAGGAAAATTATAAACAAATTGGATCATTTGTTGGAATTTTTAATAAACCTTATAAAATACCAAATGAGCATCAAAACACATTACGTCAGATTATCAAGAGGTTTTAAGGAATACCTGGATCCATAGAGCTTGATCAACACGCAGCAAAATCTTATAGCGGTCACGAACAATTGGTTTAATGACCTTCCTCAACCAAATCACCTTCTTTCTTATGGGACCTTCGTTTTCTCTTCAGATGGGGAAAGGAGAAATTGTTTCTTGATTTGGTGTATTAGGGACCATAACCATGCCTTATGTTTTAATCTATTAGGGTTTTCATTATCCCCTAATGGGCCAAACTGGTTTCCCCTCATTAAACCCATATCAATTTTCTGTTGGCAGTCTAATGGGCTCATTGAAATAGATCACTTTATATGGAACTCATCTAAATGTGAATAACTAATATAAATGTTATAATATAATATGTAGCTCATATTAATCAATTAGGAATTATAAAATTCCTAACAATCACCTACTTGGGTTTCATATTAAACTTAGACATTTATATCACAAAATTCTTTAGGCGTGCAACCATATGTTATTTACTTTTAGACTCCTCTTATACAATCTGGTACATCTCATATAGCAACAGGAAACCACTGCAGTTTTCATCACAATTCAGCGTGACTAAGCCACAATGATCATCATTGTTACTCATACTCGATGACATAGATCAAATATGGATAAGTGGCATGGAAATTACCTACAGTGTGATCTTAATCATGTTTATTTCCAACTAGTCCAAACTTTATTCTTTATAGAGATCAATCCAAAATGCAATACAATTATTGCACACAAAACAAGCTCAAAATAGAATGATAAACATCAACTTTATTTCTGCAGAAAATCCAAACAATACAAATATCTGGAAAACATAAGATATAAAACATAAATGGGACTCCCATTAAACTAAGGTACTGTTGGATCAAGTGGCATCGGAATAATTAAGAAGGGGGGGTGAATTAATTATTAATGTGTCTTGACTAATTAAAAATTTAACCTTCTTAATGTTACTAGATTCAATTAGGCTTTACTACTAAGTTATGAGGATGTAAAGAACAAAGACAATAACTTAGAAAAAAGTAAAGCGGAAATAAAAGAACACATCGGAAATTAAAGAGTGTAGGGAAGAAGAAGACAAACACAAGATTTATACTGGTTCGGCCACAACCCGTGCCTACGTCCAGTCCCTAAGCAACCAACCGGTTCTTGAGATTTCTTTTCAACCTTGTAAAATCCTTTACAAGCCAAAGATCCAAAAGGGATGTACCCTCCCTTGTTCTCTTTGCAAAACCAAGTGGATGTACCCTCCACTTGAACTGATCTACAAAAGATGTACCCTCTCTTGTTCTCAGTATAACAATCCCCTAGTAGATGTACCCTCTACTTGTACCACAAAGGATGTACCCTCTGATGTGTTGAGACAAAGAATTCTCAGGCGGTTAGTCCTTTGAATCTTTGTAAGGGGAAACAAAAGATATCTCAGGCGGTTAGTCCTTTGAGATCTTTTGTTTAAGGGGAAGGGAAGAATCAAAAGAATTCTTAGGTGGTTAGTCCTTTGAATCTTTTGGAAAAGAGAAGAGAGACACAAAAGAATTTAGGCGGTTAGTCCTTCTATTCTTTTGGCAAAGGGAGAAAAGAGACACAAAAGAATTTAGGCGGTTAGTTCTTCTATTCTTTTGGCAAAGGGAGAAGAGAATGAAAAAGAATAGCACAAGTTTTTTTATCAAAGAACTTTTCTTGAAAGAGAAAGGATTGAACAAAAACTTTTAGAAAGATGAAGAGAAATGAATCAGAAAGATCTGTAAAGAACTTGTTATGAAACTTGTTGAAAGATTGCAAGATTGTTTGATTGTTATGAAATTCATGTCATGGTCACATATTTATAATCTCTTGATGACTCAAGTTAAAGTTTGTGACTCTTGGCAATTTCTTTAAAACTAGTCACCTTTTAAACATTGTGACTTTTTTGAAAACTAGTCACTTAAAAAGTTGTGACTTTTGAAAAAATCTTCAGAAACAAGTCACTTGAAGAATTATGACTTTTGGAAATTTATTTTTCGAAATTAGTCACTAGTAAACGATTACCATTATAGTGTAATCGATTACACATCAAAAGCTGTGACTCTTCATGTTTAAATTTGAAAATCAAAACGTTTAGAAACACTGGTAATCGATTACGAGTATTGTGTAATCGATTACACAAGTTTAAAATGATTTGAAAATGTTTAAACAGAAGTTGTGACTCTTGAAATTTGAAATCTAACGTTTTAAAACACTGGTAATCGATTACATGATTATGGTAATCGATTACAGCTTTGTAAATCAGTTTTGAAAACAATGTTGGCTACTGGTAATCGATTACTACCTTCTGGTAATCGATTACCAGAGAGTAAAACTCTTTGGTAATGATTTTGTGAAAACTTCTTGTGCTACTCAATGTTTTGAAAAACTTTTTAATACTTATCTTGATTAAGTCTGCTCTTGATTCTTGAATCTTGATCTTGATTATCCTTGAATCTTGATTCTTGAAACTTGATTCTTGAAACTTGATTCTTGAATCTTGATTCTTGAATCTTGATTCTTGAAACTTGATTCTTGAATCTTTGGAATTTGCTTAACTCTTGATTCTTTGGCATCATCAAAATAACCTTGGAAGGCATTGCTTCCACAGGTACTGTTAGGAACAACAGCCATATGAGCAGTGTGATCATGAAAAACTCTAGGTACCAAACCTTTAGTAAGTGGGTCAGCTAGCATGGAATCAGTCCCTATATGTTCTATGGAAATCTGCCTATTCTGAACTCTTTCCTTCATAGCCAGAAACTTGATGTCAATGAATTTTGACTTGGTTGTACTCCTATTGTTGTTGGAGTAAAGAATTGTAGAGTTATTGTCACAATAAATTTTCAATGGTCTTTCAATGCCATCGACCACACTCAAACTAGTGACAAAGTTTCGCAGCCATATCCCGTGATTAGATGCCTCAAAACAAGCGATGAACTCTGTAGCCGTGGTTGAAGAAGCTACAAGAGTCTGTTTAGCAGACTTCCAAGAAATAGCTCCTCCAGCCAACATATATATATGTGTCCAGAAGTGGAGTGTTTGCTGTCTTGACATCCAGCAAAATCAGAGTCTGAGTACCCGATGATCTCCAAATTGTCATACTTCTGATAAGTGAGCATGTAGCCTTTTGTTTTCTTCAAGTAACGCATTACGTGTTTCACTGCCTTCCAATGCTGCAATCTAGGATTACTCAAGTATCTGCCCAGAACTCCTATGACAAATGCTATGTTGAGCATACATCAGACTTCTTATTGCTAATGCATAGGGAATCTTCTACATCTCAATTCTTTCAAGGTCATTATTGGGGCATTGTTTGAGATTGAATTTGTCTCCTTTAGCTATTGGGGTATCTCCTGGTTTACTATCTTTCATGCCAAATCTATCAAGTACTTTATTGTTATAGGTCTCTTGTGACAACCTTAGGATACCTTGAGAGCGATCTCGTAGTATCTTAATACCTAACACAAAAGAAACTTCCCCAAGATCTTTCATTTCGGAATTTTTCGTTAGAAATCTCTTGGTCTCCTGCAAGAAGTCTATATCTCTGCTAGCAATTAGTATATCATCGACATATAATACCAAGAATATGTATTTACTGTACAAGCAAGTTTCATGATGAATCAAGATTGATTCAAGGAGTTTTGATGATAACAAAAATGATGACAAAAAGCTCAAAAGTTAAGATCACTTCATGATAACAAATATGATGACATTCAAGATTGAGTTCAAGACTGAGTCAAGAACGCTTCAAGGATCAAAATTTGATTTCAAGAATCAAGATTCAAGAATCATAAAGATCAAGATCCAAGACTATAAGATTCAAGAATCAAGAGAAGACTTAATCAAGATAAGTATTAAAAAGTTTTTCAAAACATTGAGTAGCACAAGAAGTTTTCACAAAATCATTACCAAAGAGTTTTACTCTCTGGTAATTGATTACCAGATTATAGTAATCAATTACCAGTTGTTTTAAAACGTTAAGATTTTCAAAATTCAAAATGAAGAGTCACATTTGTTGATGTGTAATCGATTACACCTTTATGGTAATCGACTACCAGTGACTGATTTTGAAAAATTCATTTCCAAAAGTCATATTTCTTCAAGTGACTTGTTTCTGAAGATTCTTTCAAAAGCCATATCTTTTAAAGTGATTAGTTTTTAAAGGAATTGCCAAGAGTTACAAGTTTTGACTTGAGTCATCAAGAAACTATAAATATGTGACCTTGGCATGAAACATAAGAACAACAATTACATTCATATCAATCATTCTATCTTTCAATCTATCTTTCAACATCTTTTTTCATTTCTTTCAACAGAACTTTCTAGTTTCATTTCTCTTCATCTTTCTAAAAGTTTTTGCTCAAAACTTTTTCTTTCAAGAAAAGTTCTTTGATAAAAAACTTGTGCTATTCATCTTTTTTCATTCTCTTCTCCCTTTGCCAAAAAGAATTCGCCCAGGACTAACCGCTTGAATTCATTTTGTGTCTCTCTTCTCCCTTTTCCAAAAGAACGAAGGACTAACCGCCTGAATTCTTTTGTGTCTCCCTTCTCCCTTGTCAAAGAATTCAAAATGACACAGTCTGAGAATTCTTTTGATTCTTCCCTTTCCCATAAACAAAAGATTTCAAAGGACTAACCGCCTGAGAATTCTTTTGTTTCCCCTTCACAAAGTTTCAAAGGACTAATCGCCTGAGAACTTTGTCTTAACACATTGGAGGGTACATCCTTTGTGGTATAAGTAGAGGGTACATCTACTTGGGTTGTTGACTTAGAACAAGAGAAGGTACATCTCTTGTGGATTAGTTCTAGTGGAGGGTACATCCACTAGGTTGTTCAAAGAGAACAAGGGAGGGTACATCCCTTGTGGATCTTTGCTTGTAAAAGGATTTTTACAAGGTTGAAAAGAAATCTCAAGGACCGCAGGTCGCTTGGGGACTGGATGTAGGCACGGGTTGTTGCCGAACCAGTATAAAACTCTTGTGTGTTTGTCTTCTTCTTCCCTACTCTTTTAATTTCCGCTGTGCATTTTAATTTTCGCTTTTACTTTTGGTTAAGTTTCTTTTCTATTCTTTATTTTCTTAAAACATAGTAAAAGCCTAAGAAGAGTAAATTTTTAATTAGTAAAGGTTTAGGAATAATTAATTCAACCCCCTTTCTTAATTATTCTGAGGCCACTTGATCCAACATTTACTCTCATTAAACTTATGATATACACAATCATCAACTACATTTGCCTTGAAACCGTATGAGGTAATGACTTGATGGAACTTGTAATATCATTAACGGGAAGCTTATTTGAGACCATAGATGGATTTCTTTAGTTTGCATACCATGGACTTTGAGTCACCTAACACAAAGTTTTCTGGTTGCACTATATAAACCGTTTCTTCAATGTCACCATTTAGAAACGTGGTCTTGACATCCATCTGATGTAGCTTTAAGTCAAAATGAGCTACCAGCATCATTATAGTTATAAAAGAATCCTTTGAAGATACTGGAGAAAAGGTTTCTTTATAGTCAATGCTTTCCTTCTGAGTAAAGCCTTTAGCAACTAGACGAGCCTTATATCTCTCGATATTACCCTTTGAATCCTTCTTGGCTTTAAATATCCATTTTCAACCAATAGGTTTCATACCTTCAGGCAATTCGACTAGATCCCAAACTTCATTGTCTTTCATAGACTTCATCTCATCCTTCATGGCGTCAATTCATTTTTTGAGAGTTAGAATTGCGTATAGCTTGACAGAAGTTGATTGGATCATCCTTTATTAAACCAACGTCATCCTCATGTTCTTGGAGAAATATAATATAATCATTTGAGATTGCACTTCTCCTCTCTCTAATGGATCTCCTTAATGACACTTCTTGAGGTTGTTGAGGTTGCTCTAAAGGTATTTGAGGGAAAACCTCATTGTTGTCTTGTTCTGGAAAAATGTTAATAGTTTGAACATTGTCTACTATTACTGAAGTTGTGTCTTGAACAGTAATAGGTACGAGGACTTGATCACTATAAATAACAAGTTCTTCCTCAAAGACGACATTCCTTATGCTCTCTTCCTTCCCAGACTCAACTTCCTCAAGAAATATCGCATTTCCCGTCTTGAAAAAAGATCTTAAGGTGGGATTGTAAAATTTATAGCCCTGAGAGCGTTCAACATAGTCAACAAAATAGCAGCTAATTATTCTTGAGTCCAGCTTTCTTTCATGTGGCCTATATGGTCGTGCCTCAGCCGGACAACCCCAAATGTGCAAATGTTTAATGCTTGACCTTTTACCAGTCCAAAGTTCATAAGGGGTTTTGTTAACTGCTTTACTTGGTACCCTATTAAGGATGTAAACTGCGGTCTTAAGGCTTCTCCCCAAAGTGACTTTGACAAAGAAGAATGACTAATCATACTTCTCACTATATCCTTAAGAGTTCGGTTTCTTCGTTCTGCTACATCATTCATGTTAGGTTTGCCCGACATAGTGTATTGCGGAACAATTTCACACTCTTTGAGGAAAAGTGCAAAAGGTCCTGCACGTTGTTCTCCTGATCCATCATATTTGTCATAGTACTCACCACCACGGTTAGATTTGATGGCCTTAATTTTTTTCCATGTTGAAGTTCAACCTCAACCTTGAAAGTCTTAAAAACGTCTAGGGATTGGGACTTCTCATGTATCAAATATAGGTAACATATCTAGAGTAGTCATCTATGAACGTAATGAAATATTGTTGTCCATTCCAAGAAGTTGTAGGAAAAGGATCACAAATGTTTGTATGCACTAGTTTTAAGATGTCTTTAGCTCTTTCGGCACCTAATTTCCTTATGTTTGTTCGTTTTCCCTTTATGCATTCAACACATACCTCAAAGTCCGATAAATTCAAAGGGTCAAGAATTTCATCCAACACAAGTCTCTAAATTCTCTGTTTAGAGATATGGCCTAAACGCTTATGCCATAAGGTGGCTGAATTCTCATTCAACTTTTGTTTTGTACCACGTGAACTTATTTGCAATATTTCATTATAGGAACTAACAATATCAAGCATGTAAAAATTGTCAATTAAGGAACCAGAACCAACCATATTTAAATTTTGGTAGAGACTAACTTTATTATTTCCAAATGAACAAGAAAATCCAAATTTGTCCAAACTAGAAATAGAAATCAAATTCCATCTAAATGACGGTACAACAAAAGTCTCAAATAAATCCAAATAAAATCCAGTTTTTAACTGTAATCTAAAAGTTCCAATAGCTTCCACTGCATCCTTCTTGCCATCACCCACAAAGATGAACCTTTCATCATCATTTGGCGGTCGACTCCATAGGCAACCCTGCATAGTCATACTTATTGTTAGACAAGTGGCCTCAGATATCTTAAGAAGGGGGGGTTGAATTAAGATATCACAAACTTTTTCTTAAATAAAAATTCTATTTTGATTTTAACCCAAAACCCAAGACTCCTTTCAAAATGAATTCCTAAATAATTATGCAAATTAAACTTACTGAAAAGAAGCAATAAGCAATAATAAATAAAGGAGTTTAAGGGAAGAGAAAATGCAAACTCAAATTTATACTGGTTCGGCCATACCCTTGTGCCTACGCCCAGTCCCCAAGCAACCCGCTTAAGAGTTCCACTATCTTGCAAAAGCCCTTTACAAGTTCTGAACCACACAAGGACAACCCTTCCTTTGTATTCAGATTGCTTTACAATAAGAGACCATCAGTCTCTTAATCCCTTTTCAGAAATAAGATGAAGAGAAGAAGAAATCTCTCTTGAAAGAGATAGATTGAACAATGAAGCACTCAAAATAATTCCTTATTGAATTGCAAGTGTATTGGCCAAGGAATTTTTTTAGAGGATAAGATAATTTTTCTTTTGAGAGGATAAGACCTTTTTTGTTCTGAAAAACTCTGAGCAAATTCGTGTTCCAAGTCACATATAAATAGACCCTTGATGGCCATTAAAAAATCATTTGAACAGATGTGACTCTTGGAAATTGTTTTTTGAAATTCTCCTCTGGTAATCGATTACAAGATTTGTGTAATCGATTACAGGCTTTAAAATTTGAATCAAAATGTTCAATAACTGCTGGTAATCGACTCCCAACCAAGTGTAATCGATTACACATTCTAAAATTTGAATTCAAATTTCTAATGACTGTTATAAATAGTTTCAAATCATTTTGGTCACTGGTAATCGATTACCAGAGAGTAAATTTCTTGAGAAAACATTTTAACTCATATTCTTTGGCCAAACCTCTTGCCGTTTCAACTTGGAATTCACTTCCTAAATCTCTAGAGATCTTCTTGATGATGTATCTTGAATTTCTTGGATTTTTTTCTTGAATTAAACTTGAGAAGCACATGATCATATGGCGTCATCAAAACATCAAAGTCAAAGTCTTTGCTTCTACACTTATGTGAGTAGCAGCACCAGAATCTACCCACCAAGTATCTTTAGGTACAAAAGCCAAATTAATTTTAGAACAAACTAGAGTAAGAAATTTACCTTTCTTCACACGCCATGCAGCATACTTGGGACACTCTTTCTTCATGTGTCACGACTTCTTGCATAAGTAATAGGTAAATTCCTCATCCTTCTTTTGTTTCTTTTGCTGAGAAGTCCCTTTCGCAGCACCCTTAGTTTTCTTCCTTTTCTTATTCTGAGAGGTCGAAGTCAAGTGAGCACTTTCAGTCCTATCTCTCTGCAGCCTCTCCTCTTCTTCCACACAATGAGATATAAGCTCATTGAGGGACCATTTGTCCTTCTGAGTGTTATAGCTCACTTTGAATTTCCCAAAGTGTGTAGAAAGCAAGATCAAAACCAAGTGCACGAGCAGGTCTTCACCAAGCTCTAACTTAAGTGACTTGAGTTCGATGCGAGATTGGACATCTCTATAATGTACTCCCTTATGTTCCCTTTGCCTTTATACTTCATGGAGATGAGTTTAGTCAAAAGGTTACTCATCTCTGCTTTTCATTTTTGGAAAAGTATTGCTCAATTTCCTCAAGAAATTTCTTTGCACTTTGACCCTAAAAAATAGAGCCCCGAAACGCCTCTGGAATAGAGCGCTTCATGATCATAAGGCACATTCGGTTGGACCGATCCCACTTCTCAATTTTTGCCTCATTATAGGTTTCCGGAGTGGAAATGAGTCGTTCCGTCCTCAGTGCCTAGTCCAAATCCATATAGCCAAGAACAATTTTTACGACTTCCTTCCAGACCTTAAAATTTGTCTCATTCAGCATTGGGATAGAATTCACTTGGGCAGTAACATTTGCAGCACTGACAATATTAACTAAAGAGAGAACAAAAACTAATAACATGTTCACAAATAATCAAGCAAGTCATATAAAGTATATATAACAAGACATGCAAATATTTCCCATAACAGATCTATCACAAGATATCCAGCACAACATTAATTCTATTCTTTGGACAGAGAAATTAATTTGTAATTGGTACTCTCAACGCAATGATCAAATATTGACAATTAGTTCTGTCAAATAATAGCCTTTCTTTGGACCGACTATTATTCTCATGAAAAAAAAAACTTTATAATTGTCACATATTTATCATCGCAAGTATGTTATTATTTGGCCAAATTGTGTCTTCCTTTGGGCCGAGCACAATTCGCATAAATAATTCCATACTAACATGTTGGATCAAGTGGCCTCGGAATAATTAAGAAGGGGGGTTGAATTAATTATGAACGTGTCTTGACTAATTAAAAATTTATCCTTCTTAATGTTACTAGATTCAATTAGGCTTTACTACTAAGTTATGAGAAAGTAAAGAACAAAAATAATAGCTTAGACAAAAGTAAAGCGGAAATAAAAGTACACAGCGAAAAGATAAAGAGTGTAGGGAAGAAGAAGACAAACACAAGATTTATACTGGTTCGGCCACAACCCGTGCCTACGTTCAGTCCCCAAGCAACCACCGATTCTTGAGATTTCCAATAACCTTGTAAAATTATTTACAAGCAAAGATCCACAAGGGATGTACCCTCCCTTGTTCTCTTTGAACAACCAAGTGGATGTATCCTCCACTTGAATTGATCCACAAGAGATGTACCCTCTCTTGTTCTCAGTATTACAACCCAAGTAAATGTACCCTCTACTTGTACCACAAAGGATGTACCCTCCAATGTGTTAAAACAAAAAATTCTTAGGCGGTTAGTCCCTTGAATCTTTGTAAGGGGAAACAAAATATATCTCAGACAGTTAGTCATTTGAAATCTTTTGTTTAAAGGGAAGAGGAAGAATCAAAAGAATTCTCAGGCGGTTAGTCCTTTTAATCTTTTGGCAAGAGGGAGAAGGAAGAAACAAAAGAATTCTCAGGCGATTAGTCCTTTGAATCTTTTGACAAGAGAGAGAAGGAATGAAGAAGAAGAATAACACAAGTTTTTGGCCAATGAACTTTTCTTGAATAAAGAAAGTTTTGAACAAAAACTCTTAGAAGAATGCTTTGAATGAATGAAAGAAATCTGAAATTTTTTCACTTTAAAATTCGTGCCATGGTCACATATTTATAGTCATTTGATGACTCAAGTTAAAAGTTTATGACTCTTGGCAATTTCTTCAAAACTAGTCACTTTTAAAAAGTTGTGACTCATTTGAAAACTAGTCACTTTAAAGGTTGTGACTTTTGAAAAAAAATCTTCAGAAACTAGTCACTTTAAGAATTGTGACTTTTGGTAATTTAATTTTCAAAATAAGTCACTGGTAATCGATTACCATTGTAGTGTAATCGATTACACATCAACAGATGTGACTCTTCATGTTTAAATTTGAAAACCAACGTTTAGAAACACTGGTAATCGATTACACAAGTTTGAAATGATTTGAAAAAGTTTTATCACAAGTTATGACTCTTGAAATTTGAAATCTAACATTTTAAAACATTGGTAATCGATTACATGGTTATGGTAATCGATTACATGGTTATGATAATCGATTACAACTTTGTAAATCAGTTTGAAAAGAATGTTGGCTACTGGTAATCGATTACTGCCTTCTGGTAATCGATTACCAGAGAGTAAAAATCTTGGTAAAAGATTTTTCTTTAAAGGAAAAACAGTTGGCAAAAAAATAATAAATTATTCATATAAGACAAAAGACCATTGCCTTATTACTAATTCATATAAACAATATACATACATACATACATACATACATATATATATATATATATATATATATATATATATATATATATATATATATATATATATATATAAATAAATTGTGCCACGTACAAAACATCATGATGATGGCATACATATAGATTCACAAATCGCACACAATGACCTTATATAAAAATATAAGTCCCTGTGGCTTTGTATTCGACGTAAAGAGTTTTTGAAAACTTTATATGTATAAAACAAAAAAACAAAAATTTCTTGCTCACAAAATATATATTGTTCAAGAAAACCGACGCCAGGTACATAGAACCTTTATCCCAAATAGAATAATATGTAAGCACACGCGACACAAACAAAAACAATGTACAAACCCGTAAATCAAATGCAAAGGCCTTTTATTCATTTGAAAAAAAAAAAAAAACTTTACAACCATAACACAGAAAAAGCTTGGAAACCTTAGCAGAGCAACTAGAGAAAAAACTTGACAAATATT
The DNA here is from genome assembly GCF_000004515.6 of Glycine max. Lineage (NCBI taxonomy): Eukaryota > Viridiplantae > Streptophyta > Magnoliopsida > Fabales > Fabaceae > Glycine > Glycine max. The sequence goes on along the minus strand of NC_038253.2, from coordinate 30,811,629 downwards.
AAGAAACCGTTAGAGACGCCGCTATCACTGTCAGACTACATACGTGAGTCCGCTTAGAGGTAAGGGATGAGTTTATCACAATTGGGGTTAAAATGAACATGTGTAGGGATCCTTAGAGGATTAAATTGAGATTTATTTTGGGATATTTATTGAATTATAATTCTTCCTTTTTTATTTTAATTATGACATTGTTGTGTTTGACGGACCAGTTGATGTCTTGATGCGAATTAGTTGATAAAATTGAGTGTTTTTAGTGTTTTCGTGTTTTTGGCCTATGATTTTGATTTCTTGATTTTGATATGATTATGTGAAATTATTTGAGGGGTTTTACTCCCCATGTTGTGAGAAGCATTTTTTGTATAAATTGTTTGTATTTTGGACAAGATTTACTAAATTAGCATGATAAATTGTGATTGAAATTGTGAGTAAGTGACCAATTGAATATGCGATGAATTGTGAGATACATGTGTATTGAGATGTTGTGTGCATTAAGTTATGAGCTATTAATCATACAATCACACGACTGTAAGACCCTTTAAGAGGGACGAGTTAATGCGTGACGAGTATTATGATGGTTACCACTGTGGGAACCCGACGAGCTTAATCACTTTGAGGCACGATGAGATAGAATTATTTTGAGAATAATTGAGGAGTCGTGTGTTTTTTACAGTTCATAAATAGAGTCCACGTGCTAAAATATTTTTTGGGTTGGACCTGAATAAGGAGAGAGAGGCCCTGACAGACTCTTCGGAGTGTAGACCTTGAGGATAAATACACTCGGTTTGAATGTTCCTTGAAGCCTATGCTGATCCCATATGGTTGGAGCGTTCTTGTAAAATAGAGTGACCCTGAATGATATCCCTATGATTTTACCTAGTGAGAGTAACCTGATTTACCAATGTGTGGTCTGTCTTGTCATGTACTCCTAGGCATCCAATGAGGTTTTTCACTAACATAATACCACATTGCATATAAGAATGAGTTTTAGTATATTTGTTGCATAACGCTTGTGTATTGATCGAATTGATTGATTGAGTGATATTGTGTTTTGATCCTTAAATACGTGAATGATGTGAAAATGTGTGAGACGTGTAGTGTTGAGATGTGATGTTATATGATAAGTGGTGGAATGACGTGAGTTGTGTTAAAGTAAGTTGTATTTCATTTATATGATATGTATATATATGTGTTGTCTCATTTCTCTCTATAGTTAGGAATGTGATAATTCATTTTCTATGTGTTGTTTGTGTTTTGATCTTGTGATGATCTCGAACTTTGTGTTCGTGGGAGCAGATAGTTGGGTGGAAGACTTTAAAGAACCTCGTGCTAGAGGACACTGAGACACAATGTTCGGATAGAATGTGACATTGGGACATGATGTTCTGAACATGTTATTTAACTTTATTTTATTCTGCTGCTTAACTTTAATTCTTTTGTAAACTTGAATAGTCTTGTTCTGAGCCAAAAATGTTTCTGATAAGTTTTATTTGGTAACAGTAAAGTGAATGCGAACCTTTTACCCACGTGAATTTGTTTAAGCGATCTGAAAAAAAATTGATTTAATAAAATTCAGATTTTTTATATCCTTTTCTTAATTATATGTATATCGGGGTAGAGAGTGTCAACCAGGAAGTAGGATCATTGTTACAACTAGAAACAAGCAAATACTTAGCCCAATTGATGAAATATATCAGGTCCAAGATTTGAGCTCTGAGCATTCTCTTCAGTTTTTCTGTTTGACTGTTTTTGGAGAAATACAACCTAAAGATGGATATGAAGATCAATCAAGAAGAGCAATTTCCTATTGCAAAGGTATTCCTTTGGCTTTAAAAGTTTTGGGTGTAAGTTTTCGTTCAAGAAGTAAAGAAGCATGAGAAAGTGAATTGAGAAAACTAAAAAAGATTTCAAATATGAAAATTCATAAGGTATTAAAATTAAGTTATGATGGCTTAGACTGTTCTCAAAAGGACATTTTTTAAGACATTGCATGTTTCTTCAAAGGATTGGATAGAGATTGGGTAACAAGTATATTAGAAGCTTATAATTTCTTTGCAGCATCTGGCATAAAAGTCCTTTCAGGCAAAAGCTCTCATAACAATTTTAGGTGCCAATAAGTTAGAAATGCATAACTTGATACAGGAAATGGATTGGGAAATTGTTCATCAATAATCTATCAAAGACCTTGGACGACGAAGTCGATTGTGGAAACTTGAGGAAGTGCAAGATGTATTGAAATATGACATGGTAAATTGGATATTCAACTGCTTTTATTTGATAATATCTATATCTTTTTAGAATGTATCTAGTATGATAGACCTGATCATTATTATTTTAATTTTTGTGTCAGGGAACTGATGCTGTTGAAGGCATAACTTTAGATTTGAGCGAATTAACTTGGGATCTATATTTGAGCTCTAATTCCTTGGCAAAGTTGTCTAACATGAGATTTCTTAAAATCCATGATTGGTGCTGCACTTTCGGATTTAATGTGTACCTTTCAAACGGTCTCGACTCATGGGATGGATTTAGTCTTGAGTCTTTGCCATATAACTTTTGTAGAGATTTCCATGTGTAATAGCAAGCTTAAAAAACTTTGGGATGGGGTTCAGGTATGAATGATATTTTACATTTTTTTTTTTCAATTTGTAAAGGTACAATAGGAGAAGTTATTAGGTAATCTAGGATTATTACATATCTATGGTCCACACTAATTTCTATGTAGCACGAACTCAATTTTCAATTTACCTAAAGAAATTGCATGTCACATAAAGATTAGTGGGGACCATGATGGTTCTAGACCACCCAATAATTTTTCAAACTAGAGAGTCCTAAGTGGCACATGATTATGAATTTAACATTTTCTGAACAATGTGATACAAAATCTTGTGAATTTAAAGCAAATTGACCTTTGTGGCTCCAGACACCTGATTGAGATGTCGAACTTATCTAAGGCAGAAAAACTTGAAAGAGTAGATCTTGGTTATTGAGAAAGCTTGCATCATCTCCATGTTCCTTCAAAATCTCTTCATCTACTGGAACTCAATCGATGTTCATCTCTCAAGGAATTCTCAATGACATCATAGGAAATATATGACGGAGTTGAACTTATCTCACACTGCTATACACGCATTGCCATCATCAATTTGGCGCAATAAGAAACATAGATTTCTTTATTTAAGTGGTTGTAAGAACCTTGACTCTGTTGGCAACAAGTTATTATCAGATGATCAGCATAATGCATCAAATTTATTGTTCTTAAAAGCACTCCTTCACAACATTGGCTACTTAGTGTCTTTAAGAGAGTTAGACCTTCGCGGAACAAGTGTTGAGAGCTTGCCTGCAAACATACAAAACCTTTCAATGTTGACAACACTTTGGCTAGATGATTGCAGGAAACTCATGTCTCTGCCGAAGCTTCCACCATATCTTGAACAGTTGAGAGCCTTTAACTGCACTTTGCTGGAGACAGACACCACTCAACGTTTGGTGTTACAACACATGCTGCAAAGCAGCATACCCTCCTACATGCACAAACAACGTGTATATTCAGGCGGTGGATATTTCATTCTCGCGGGAGACCATGTCACCAATGAGTGTTGGTTACATGCAGCAGAGAGTTCAATAACTATTCCTTGTCTTCATTCTTAAGGGACCGGTCTTGAATGGCTGTGTTTCGTGTTCTATCTTTTGAGGTGGCAGACATGTGGGTTGGAACGACAAGTCTACTGTGCATTGTGCAAATTTAATTTCAGATCTTGTGTTGTTTTTGTATCATGATGTCTGCAAAGTTTACAGAGAGAGTAAAGTTCATAGCAGTAGCGACATGCCATTTAACTTTGAATTTGATTACTATGATGTCAAGGTTGGACGGGATAAACGGAGTATCAAAGGGTGTGGGGTCTTCCCAGTATATTTCTCTACATTGGGGTTGAAATTGGTTAGTAGTAGTAGTAGCAGCAGCAAGGAGGTGGAGCCTCAAATAATGAAAATGAACAGGACTTCATCGGTGTGAAATTTCTTGAAACAAGGCTCCTTATTTGTTGCTTTTATCTTAAATGAAATTAGTCCTTCAAATGTAGAAATTATCAGTTGCTTTTTTCTTAAATGATTAGTCCTTCAAATGTAGAAATTATCAGTTGCAAATACTCATCATTCTAGAAAATTATGCCTAGTGTATAGATGCAAACAATGCATATTTACATCATGTTATTTTGTGGTAAATGGTTAGAGTGGTTTTTTTTTTCTCAAACTACACTTTCTCTTTCCTATCTTTTGTCAAACTACACATGTTTTTTTTTTTAAAATTCAATATACACCATTTTTATGCTATATTGGGAACCCACGAGTCCTTTTTTTAAATTAATTTGTATGTTTAAATTTTTATTTTACTTTAAATTATTAAAATAATATAAATATATTTTTAATTGATTTTAAAAATAATTTTTTAATAAAAAATAATAATATTAAATATAATTACTTATCTTGTATTATTTAATTTATATAACACATTTCGTAGGTGAACATTTTTTTAATTTGAATTTTGTCTAAAATATATTTGCTTTAGTAAAAAGATTACACCTTTTCTCTCCTATCTTTTCTCAAACTACACATATTTTTAAAAAATTTCTCAATATACATTATTTTCATGCTACATTGGGAACCCCGACCACGGGCCTTTTTTTTAAATTAATTTGTATGTTTAAATTTTTATTTTTATTTAAATTATTAAAATAATACAAATATTATATTATATAAATATATTTTTTAATTGATTTTAAAAATACTTTTTTATTAAAATAATTTTTTAATAAGAAAATAATATTATAAAATATAATTACTTATCTTGTATTATTTAATTTATATAAGACATTTTTGTAGGTGAACATTTTTTTAATCTGAATTTTGTCTAATAATATATTTGCTTTAGTAAAAAGATTAAAACTTTTAATATTATTAAATTAATATTTTTTTATTAAAATTTAAAATTTTAATATTATTAAAATATATTTTTTTATTAAAAATTAATGAAAAAATAAAAAAAAATGTGAAATTTTCCGACAACATGTCCATAACAGAAACAATTGTTCCAACATGCCTTTATCTTAAGTTTTTTCTTACCCAAATATAATTGTTTAAGTATTTTATTTATAATATAGTATAATGTTCTTATATAAATAAATTATTAAACAAAAAGTATTATCATTTTTAAAAAAATCTAATGATATAAACAAACAAATTATATTTAGTAACATAATAATATTAAAATTTTTAATTTTTTTATTAAAACAAATATATTATTAGACAAAATTCATATTTTAAAAATATGTTCACCTACAAAATATCTGATATAAATTAAAGAATACAAGATAAGTAATTATATTTAATAATATTATTTTCTTATAAAAAATTATTTTAATAAAAATATTTTTTTAAAATCAATTAAAAATATATTTATATAATATAATATTTGTATTATTTTAATAATTTGAATTAAAATAAAAATTTAAACATACAAATTAATTTTAGAAAAAAAAAAGTTCGTACGAAAGTCAGGGTGGTCAAACCCACTTCCCAGTACAACATGAAAATACTGTATATTGAAAATTTTTTCACAAACATGTGTAATTTGAAAAAAGATAGGAGATAGAATGTATAGTTTGAAAAACAAAAACTCCTCTTTGAATAGAATGGGGATAAAATAAAATAAAATAGGTAGTAGAATAAGATAGGCTTAACCGTATTACAATTGTGGGGTTTTGAGCCGTAAATATAGTTAGCTTTGCCTCATAAGTAGTTAACAGTAAATGAATGTAATTGCATACAATTACCAGTGTGGTTAATAGCATTATGATGTTATTGAAATGTTTTATCTTATTTAACTTTATCTCACAAATACTTAATAGTGTTATGAGATTATTAAAATATTTCACTGTGGTTAACTTTGTCTCACGACTGATTAATATTAGCTACATTGATAAATTATATATACAATCATGTTTATTTACTCCTAACCACCTGTGAAGCAAAATCAATTATATTTATACACCTAACTAATCAAAAGTCTGAATGAATGCTGATTGAACAAACCCCAATGGGATGATAATCATAACTCATCCAAAATTTTGCAAAATGCCAATAATTTTTTGAACATAACTTGTAAACTACAAAACGTATGATATAATAGAATATAGTAACTATATAAATTAAAAAAAGAACAATGAACACATAAACCTATGTTTGAATTCTTACAATCAGCCTTCCACATAAAAATTTAGATACAAAGGTATATGAAAAATGAAATAACTGTAACATCTTCAAGTTTTCTTGTTAGGCTCAAAGACAAACTTGATAATGGAATCTTTGATGGACAATAAATTTGGAAACTCATTTTTGAGCTTGGAAGCATCCATTTCATTGTTACTCCTGGGAGCAACTATTACCTTTGCTTGTTCTTTCAAATCAAAATTTTCCCATTTAAATTGTGGGTCTATGTTATCCCTATACAATTCTAATATCTGATTGTGGCTAATGACTCCTGGGTTGGTGAAGTTCCATATCCCTTTCAAGTTCCTCTTAGCCATTTCAATGGATATGGGTAAGAGTTCATCTAGCACTGTCATGCTATTAGGTATGTTTACCACCTTGTTGTAACGAGAAATCTTTGTGATGAAGTTTCTTGGATTGCTAAGATCTGATGATATTGGCATTCTAACTCTCAATGTGCAGACATTGTCATAATTTTTTAGAAGATCCTCCACCTGCATGTATTTTGCCATATCCTTAAATATGTATAGCAAGAAAATATAAATGCATGATGTGCAACAATTAAACTTTTCCCTTTCTTAATAGATAATTTCTGGTTATGTTCTTGTTTGTTGGCAGACTCTTGTGAAAAAGAAAAAAAGTAAGTCAAAGTATGGTCAAATATAGCAATTTTTTACTTAGAAAATTAATTAGATCAATGGTTGAGGTGGAAAAATAGGCTACATGGTCTAATGCAAGTTATGGGCTATAGTGGGATGGGCCAAAAACCCAGATTCAATTTAGGATTCTAAAATAAAGCCTAAACCCGGTGAAAGTCCTAGTTTTTCAAGCTTTTGGCGGGGTTTTTACATATTAAACTTAAATCAGGCCATGATCGGATCAGACTAAAAATGTCTATTGTTAAAAAACCCTACATTCCATTGGGCAAGTTTAGGTTTGTCTGGCTAGCCCAACCCATTTTATCACCTCTAATCAATGATACTGCTATAGATAAGATAAAGTAGAAGTTTCATAGATATTACCATAGCCTTGGTCTTTGAATAGAAGGAACCAATGAAATTTGGCTTGTCCTCCTCCTTGAACCCAATGCCTGATCCTAGAGGATGCTCTTTATCATACTCAAATATGCAACCAGTTGCAAAATTCATCATATATAAGCTATATTCCCTGCACACATCAGCCAGTGTTAAAATCCCCACTACATTAGTCCTTATAGTTTCAGCCTTGTGTGATTCACACCAATCAACATTAGGCCTTCCTGTAACACCAGCTGCACTCAACACATGGGTTGGCATTACCCTCCTTATATCCTCCATAAGTGATTTCCTATCTTCCAATCTTCCTCTCCCATATTCCCAATCAATTCTCTCTTCATCACAAAGCTTTCCCAACAACCCCCCTATCCAACCTGTCCTCCCATATATCAAAAACTTCAATCTTGATTTTTTTCTACCAACTTCAGTATATGACCTTGCAAGCCTTGAGTATCCATATTGAAAGGACCATTGAGCTTCATCGGAGAGATTGATAGCCGAAAAACGTGGATGTGGATTTAAAGCAGTGGATACATCACCCCACCAATCAGGATTCTTTTTGTACCATTCAATTGTCATCTTAAGTCCTTCCTCCCATGGAGTTCTCTCCTGCCAACCAAGTTTTTTGAGCTTTTGATCATCTAGGAAATATCTCTTATCATTGAATGGCCTATCTTGAACAAACTCAATGACATCTTTAGGATTCAATTTAAAGAGCTTGCATATTTCCTCTGCCACATCTAACACACTCCTTTCTTTCTTAGTGCCGATGTTGTAAACTTGTCCAATCTCTCCTTTGTGAAGTATGACCTCAAAGGCTTCTGCCACATCCCCACAGTGGAGGTAGCTCCTCACATTGGATCCATCTCCATGGATTGGCAATTTCTCACCCTTCATGGCAAGCAGAATGAATTTAGGAACAAGCTTTTCTGGGTACTGGTTGGGACCATAAACATTATTGCCTCTAGAAGTTATAATTGGAAGATCATAAGACCTGTGATAAGCCATGACCAACATTTCTGCACCTGCTTTTGTTGCAGAATAAGGATTGGTTGGCAGAAGCTGAGATGCCTCATGATTTCCAATATCAGCATCCAAGTCGGTTTCACCATAGACTTCATCTGTGCTAACATGAATGAACCTTTTGACACAATTGGTGACCCTGCAGGCTTCAAGAAGCACATGAGTGCCATAGATATTGTTGTAGGTGAATTCCATGGAGTTTCCAAATGAATTGTCCACATGTGTTTGAGCAGCAAAATGCATAATGGTGTCTATTTCCTCTTCTATCAAAATGTGATTCACAATATCAGCAGTGGCTATATCACCTTTGATGAATTTGAATTTTGATGATGAAGAACATGACAACAAATTCTTGAAAGTGGAGCAATAGTCTAATTTATCAAGAGCTACAATCTTGTAGCTAGGGTACCTATCAATTAGCCTGGTAGTGACATGGGAGGCTATAAACCCAGCTGCTCCAGTAATGAGGATATTTTTTGGTTCATACATGGTTGTCTTTGATGACTTTTTTCTTCTTTATTTCTATGATTTGATATATCTACAATGTTCTGTCACTGAACAAAAGAATCAATGATTAATCTCAAGAAAGAAAAGGGAAAAAAGCATAACCTCTTGCACTAGAAATGAATGTGAAAGTAAACATATCAAGTGAAAATTTATAATATAATAACAAATACAGGGTAAGGGGCTAAAAATTATAGACATGAACATGGTATTGACAATGCAAATTGACAATGAACAAAATCACTTATCCATTACTTACATAAGAAATAATACATATCATACTTTGAGAATTATCCTAGAGACACAATTCAGGCAATTAAGATTGGGACAAAAGGAAATTTTTGTTGTAAATGATTGTAATGTCTTGAGGAATAGCAAGAAGCACATAGACTTTTTTACTTACATTAAGTTTTGTGGTTTGGTCATGGGATGGTTGAGAGAAATGGAAGCAATTGGTGTGCAATGTTCAGAAAAGAGGAGAGAGAAAGTAGTAACGTTTGTTGGAGATTCATTGGCTCTCTTGATGTTCCACTAGGGGCTATAACTTAAAAACGTGGACTATGATCCGAAAATTGTTTGAAGCTTAATTTGGTTTTCAATAGGTTACCTCTCACTTGTTGGTGTCCAAGATAATGACCTTAATTTTAGAATTTAAGAGTGTATTTAAAAAATGATTGTGTTAAAAGTGTCTCTCAGTTCTAGTAGCAAAAAAGTAAAACAGAAAACTAACAAATGATTATTTAGGTTCATAAAAAAAACAAATGATTTAGGACGGGAATATGAATGGGTAAGGATTTCAATTGAAGTTTAACTATTTTATATGATTGGTTGCATTAGAGAATACGTCATAAAAATGGTTTACATTTGCTCATTCAGTAATATATAAAATGTATAAAAAAGTATTTGTAAAATATGAAGAAATGGATATTTTAAGAGAAAATAAATTAATGGTGTACTAGTTTGATTGGATGAATTGAATGATTCGGATCGGTCCAAACATGTACATAAATGCAAAGGATGCAAAGTTTACAAGTTATATCTTGTAGTTATGTATTGTTTGTATTTATGTACATATTAAAATGACGAGAAATTTTTTGACAGTGTTATTTCTATATTATAATGCAAGTAACAAAAATACATGTTTAACATAAATTAATCATTATTTTTCGTATAAAAATACATAAATGCAAAGGATGCAAAGTTTACAAGTTATATCTTGTAGTTATGTATTGTTTGTATTTATGTACATGTTAAAATGACGAGAAATTTTTTGACAGTGTTATTTCTATATTATAATGCAAGTAACAATAATACATGTTTAACATAAATTAACCATTATTTTTCATATAAAAATACATATTAAGCAATGATTATGTGATAGCATGTTAAGCGGAAATCTATCTATGATAAACAATTTTAAAATAAGCGTTTATTTAATAAGTAAATAGGATGTACTTCTTAAAATAAAAAAAAATATTCTTTAAGCAGAAACACTTTAGACAAATACACTAGAAAAACAGAAATTTTCTTATTTTATTAAAAATAAGTGTTTTCTTTTTTTCAAGAAATAAGTTTAAACAAAATGATCCAGGTAACAGCATTCACTATTGTCAAGCTATGGTTACATGAAATTACTTTCTATAAATTAAGTTAGATAATAAAGAACTATTTTTTTCTTAGATGTGCTTCTAAAAAAATTACCAAAATAGATAAACTTTAGAATGTTTCACTTTCTGCATCTCTTAATTAGCTGTAATTATTCTAAATTAATGGTATTAATGCTGAATTTTCAGTTTCTAAGCTTCTTAATTAAATGTAACTATTAATAGAATGATATTAATATTGAATTTCAAAATATAATTTAGTTAAGGAAAAGCTAAAAACTAATAAAAAAAAGGAGAAGACATATTGTTGTTGACGTGTACTTGGACTAATAGTCATGTATTACATGAAAGCCATGAATTTATTCAAATGTAAAAAAAGAATTTAAATATATAAGAAAAATAGTTTAAATATATAAAAAGCATGTTAAGAAATATTTTTTAATGTATAATATATTATAATTTAATTATTTTAGATAATATTCTTTTTTTTTTTGTCTGTAAGAATTAAACACGGTATCAAAAAATTTGCAGTAATCACGTACTCTATTTAATCAACTAAATTAGATTCCTTAATTGTAGATAATATTTTAAGTATAATATTTGTATTTTTTTTATTAAGATTTAATATGAATTAATAAACTTTTTAGTAAGGAGGTTGAAGTAGTTCACTAAATACATTATTATAGATTATATTTTTAATGTAACTAACATTTTTTTTATCCTACTCAAGCTCAACAATACTTTAGGTGGATGTGTATCTATTGGGGCAAGTCCAATGGTTAATGAACTTTTTCTCAACAATATTCCGGGGGAGTTGCTACGTGCACCCAACAATATTGTTGGGGCACCCAGCAAACAGTGAATGGGCGAAATTGTCCTTCCGCAAAGATTCTTTCCGGAAGAATCTTCTTCCGGAACCATTCTGGAAGACACTTTTTTTGAAAATTTTTTGGAAGAACCTTCTTTCAGAAGAAGATGGTGTCATTCCGGAAGAACTCCGGAATACATTCCGAAAGAACGTGTTCCAGAATGTTTTCGGAAGAAGGGTCTTTCGGAAGACAACCTTCTTATTCCGGAAGAAGGTTCTTCCAGAAATTAGTTTTTTTTATAAAAAATGTTTTTTCTAATTATTTAATTTTAATAAATAAATTACGTTATAAAATAAATAATATTATTATACATAAATAATTAGTGAACATAATTATGACTAATATTTGTAATTCCTTTTTTACGCGCATGTAAATGTAAATAATAATTTGTGTGACAATTTAGTATAATTTAAATCATAAAAATTAATTAATTCGTATATTTTATAAAAAAATATAAAATATTTATAATGATAACATTTAATTTGTATTACAAAATTTAATATATAATAAAAAAATAATTATAATTTTATAACAACGTCAAGTAAAAATAAATTTCATGTTATAATAATAAGTAAAAATAAAATAATATTTAATGCATATATAATGACGATTTTGCCCCTGTGTAGTTTTCTTTAAATTTATTGCGCTTCCTTTTTTATTTACACCTTTTGATGCAATCCTATCCCGCAAGGGCATTGGGTAGAAGACTCCAAGTAGATTGGGCTAGAGATCCAAGGGAAGGCCCTAGGGTTCTCGTGAGCCTTAGCGTAGATTTCGAGCCCATGGGCTAAGCATGAGCCCGCTTATCTTTGTAAATATTAGAATAGGTTTTTTCTTCGTTTGGGCCTTGTATTTTGGCCATTCTAGTAGTATAGGGTTTTAGCCTTGTATTTCGGGGCATTTTGAGTAGTCTTTGTAGTAAGGACTTTTTTTTTGTATTTTCATGTTTTTTGTCATGGGGGTGAGTTTAGCTATTATAGGGGGTGTGTAGCTAAGCTCTAGCTTCTCATCTCAAGGAGGTGAACTTAGCTATTAGAGAGGTATGTGTAGCTAAGCTCTAGCTTCTTTAGGAATCTTCTTAAGGAAGCTTCTCAAGGAGGTGAGCTTAGTTATGAGAGGGGTGTGTGTAGCTAAACTCTAGCTTCTCAAGGAAGTTTTCTCAAAGAAGCTTCTCAAGAAAGTTTTCTCAAGAAAGCTTCTCAAGGAAGCTACCTAGTTTATAAATAGAAGCATGTGTAACACTTGTTGTAACTTTGATGAATGAGAGTCTTGTGAGACATACTTCAAAGTTCCACTTCTCTCCCTCTTTTATTCCTTCAATTTCGTGCTCCCCCCTCTCTCTTTCTCTCCCTCTTTCTTTTCCTCCATTGAAGCATCCTCTCCAAGCTTCTTATCCAAGGCTCATCTTGGTGGTGAAGCTCCTTCTTCCATGGCTTATTCCTTAATGGATGGCGCCTCCTCTCACCTCTTTTCCTTTGTCTTCCGTTGCACCTCCATGGTGGAAAATCACCATTAAAGGACCCCATTGAAGCTCAAAGATCCAGCCTCCATAGAAGCCCCATAAGCAAGCTTGCATCACCCTTCCATTCCTTCCATTTCACCTGGATCCTTCCTTTTTCATGTTCTTGCTGTTGCTATCCTTTCGTAAAAAAATTTGAAGATTTGGTGGTCCCGTGAAGTAGTAGTTCCGTATTTGAAGATTTGGTGGTCCCGTGAAGCAGGTGTTCCGTATTTGAAGTTTTGTTAGTCGTTGGTCTTCCTATTTCGTCGGAGGTACGCATTTATGGGTATTTTCTGGGTAGCTTTTAGAGAAGATAAACAGTAAAAAGTTATTTCCGGAAGAAATTTTAACTAGAGAAGGAAGTAGTTCTGGAATGAGAATGTTGGATTTCCGGAAGTACTTCTTTCGGAAGTTACTAAGCTCAATTCCGGAAGAAGTAGTTCCGGAAGTGTTTTTTGGAACAACTTCTTCCAGAATTGGCTTCTAGAACCACTTCTTCCGGAATTGAGCTTAGTAACTTCCGGAAGAAGTTCTTCCGGAATGTTACATTATTAACAATTTTTTTTAATTCTATTTCAATATATATATATATATATATATATATATATATATATATATATATTCAATTGTGGATAATTGGTTTAATTAGGTATAATGATTTGGTATAATATTAAATGATTTAGGTAACATAATTGTATTTTGTTGTAGTAGAAAAATGTTTTATTAGTTGTTTATTATAGTGTTAAGTTTAGTTTAAGTAAATAATATAGTTATAAATTTAGAATGTATTTGTATTAGTTGTTAATATGTTTGTTAGTTAATTTGTAGTGAATTTGTGGATGTGGTTACATGATAATTTGAATATAGTTCTGTATGATGTATATGTCCTGTTAATATGTTTGTTAGTTAATATGTACTAAATTTTTTGATGTGGTTATATGATAATTTGTATGTACTTTTGTATGATGCATATGTTCTTAAGATGGACGAAGATCAATGGACATATGATTGTGCGATGTCACAAGAAGTTGATATGGATTATGATTATGATAATGAAGAAGAATGTGGTGTGAATGAACCACATGTTGATTGTTCAAATGCTTTTAATACGTCCCAGGTAATGATGTTGATTAGTTTGAGTCATTTGGTTGAATTGATGTTTTGTATAAAAATTAATATGTTGGGGTTGCGTTGTAGGTATTTGGTACTCGAGATGATGTTTTGCAATGGGCTCGAACAGTTACCCATGAAAATGGATTTGTTGCAGTGATTATGAGGTCTGACACAGATACCGGTAGCAGAGGAAGAAGTTCATTTGTCTAGGAATAAAGAATTCGTTAGAAAAGACACTGGGAGTAGGAAATGTGGTTGTCCCTTCAGGCTTCGTGGGAAACCAGTGCATGGAGGGGAAGGTTGGATGGTGAAGTTGATCTGTGGAATTCACAATCATGAATTGGCCAAGTCCTTAGTTGGACATCCATACGCTGGGCGATTGAGTAAGGATGAAAAGAAAATTATTGCTGATATGACAAAGTCGATGGTAAAACCAAAAAACATCTTGCTAACGTTGAAGGAACACAATGCCAATAGTTGCACCACGATAAAGCAAATTTACAATGCAAGAAGTGCATATCGTTCTTCAATAAGAGGAGCTGACACCGAAATGCAACATCTGATGAAGCTTCTCGAACGTGATCAATACATTCATTGACATAGATTGAAGAATGAAGTTGTGGTGCGTGATCTGTTTTGGTGTCACCCAGATGCAGTAAAGTTATGCAATGCATGCCATCTGGTGTTTTTTTATAGACAGTACCTACAAAACAAACAGGTACAGACTCTCACTACTTGACTTTGTTGGGGTGACACCAACGGCGATGACGTTCTCTGCTGGGTTTGCATATCTGGAGGCTAAGCGTGTTAATAATATTGTATGGGCTTTGGAACGATTTCGAGGCCTATTTTTAAGAAACAATCGCCTCCCTATTGTTATTGTCACTGACAGGGACCTAATACTTATGACCACCATAGTACCCCATCTCAGCTGACCCTGGAATGATGAAATCAGCTCAAAGGCCCTAACCCCCCGATGCTCAGTGTACGGCAACCAGGACACATCTGTGACGGTCAAAGCATCACAACGTGCCCTGTAAGGTGCTCCTGTGATTCCCTTCATGTGCGCCTTCGACGTCAACCACCGGGAAGCACGTAGGGATGTCTCCTGGTATGTATCATCTGTGACGCACTGGTGCACACTAGGGAAGTGCTCATAAATCTAGCACTACACAAAAAATGAGGTTAACATAACATAAAAACATGTTTAAATCATAATCGAACGTAACATATTAAAAAACACAAAATTTACCTGTAATAGAGTCATGTACCCCACAAGCTATCGTGTGGTGGTCCTAGAAACCTCATCTAATTGGTCATACATATGAACCAACGCGGTAACTCCCCAAACATAACCACCACTCTGACCGAGGTCACGAAAAGCTTCTAGGTGAACCACATGAACGTATGTTGCACTCTTATTAGCAAAAAGAGTGCAACCGACTAGATGCAGCAGATAAGCACGAGCTGCTACAATCCACCACCGGGCCTGACATCTCATCTCATAAATGTCTCAAACCCATCCCAGTCGTATGTATGCCCCACGTGTCAGTGTTGTCTCGGCTCTAGCCTCATCGGCAGAAACCTCAAGCAACTCGGTCAGCAAAAATATCGCCTCCTCCGTAGAAAGAGCATGAAAGCTGTGCAGCACGCCAATGATAGGCAAATGGAGGAGTGACGACACATCATCCAATGTGATCGTCAACTCTCCTACTGAAAGGTGGAAGGTGCTAGTCTTGTTGTGCCACCTCTCCACAAATGCGGATATAAGTCCAGGATCGCCAGTAACAACTGAACAATCGATCAGTGTACTTAATCCTGTGGCACCAACCAGTCATTCAATCTCAGGCACTGGTCTTCCAATCAATGTCACCTTCCTCCCATGTGACACCAACTTCAAATCGGGGTGTTCCTGATTTGAAGTACAAATTATACAATTATTAAAAAAAATTAATGACAAACAAATCAACAATGATAAATAATTAACAAATTAAAATACCTGTCCACTCCAAACGGCGTGTGCAACATGGTCCGCAAATGATATCAGCACTGACGGGTCACGTGGCCCACCTGGGAATCCCTCAGCGTTATCAACATGTGACCCCTCAGCACCATCAGCACTCTGTACGTCCGCAGTCATCTCAGGTGCATCCTCAGCCATATCAGGGGCATCCTCAGCAGGAACATCCTGTGTCATCTGATGAACTCGTTGCCTACGGGCTGATGCAGTAGGCCTACGCCTCTCAGGAACATCATCATGGTCATCCTATCTATCTCTGCCTATAACTCTACCTATGGCACGACCTAAACCTCGTGTTCTAGTCATGATCTGCAAATCATGTGGAACACGTATTTTTTTCGGTCAAAACATACACAACTTTCTTTATAAAAATAAAACAAGTTTATTTATAAAAAAAATAAGACTAATTTAAATAACATTATTTGAAAACACACACAAGATAATTTAAAAAAATAAACAACTTCATTTATAAAAAAAACATAACTAATGTAAAAATAATTAATTAGTAAATATCGACAACTTAATTTAAAAAAAATAAACAACTTCATTTATAAAAAAACACAACTAATGTAAAAATAATTAATTAGTAATTACCCACAACTTAATTTAACAAAAAAATAAACAACTTCATTTATAAAAAAAAAACACAACTAATGTAAAAATAATTAATTAGCAAACATCGACAACTTAATTTTTTTAAAAAAATAAACAACTTCATTTATAAAAAATACAACTAATGTAAAAATAATTAATTAGTAAATATCCACAACTTATTTTTTTAAAAAAAATAAACAACTTCATTTATAAAAGAAACACAACTAATGTAAAAATAATTAATTAGTAAATATCCACAAATTAATTTTTAAAAAAATAAACAACTTCATTTATAAAAAAAACACAACTAATGTAAAAATAATTAATTAGTGAACATCTACAACTTAATTTAAAAAAAAATAAAGAACTTCATTTATAAAAAAAACACAACTAATGTAAAAATAATTAATTAGTAAATATCCACAACTTAATTTTAAAAAAAAATAAACAACTTCATTTATAAAAAAATACAACTAATGTAAAAACAATTAATTAGTAAACATCCACAACTTAATTTAAAGAAAAAAATAAACAACTTCATTTATAAAAATAAACACAACTAATGTAAAAAAATTTAATTAGTAAACATCCACAACTTAATTTAATAAAAAAAACAACTTCATTTATAAAAAACACACAACTAATGTAAAAATAATTAATTAAATAATTTATATCATTTATAAAAAAATTAGTATCTAAAAAAAATTCCAAAACACACACAACTTTATTTATAAAAATAAACAACTTCATTTATAAAAAAAAACATAAATAATTTAAAATTAAACAAAACAATATTATAAAAAAATAAAACAATATTTTTTTTAAAAAAAAATACAAATTTCCAGATGAAGTGGTTCTTCCGGAAAACTCAAAGGTCATCCGGAAGAACCCTTCTTTCGGAATGTTTCCGGAAGAACTACTTCTTTCGGAAAGTTTCCGGAAGAGGTGTTCCGAAAGATTTCTGGAAGACCTGTTCTTCCGGATGATCTTTCAGTACTTCCGGAAGAACCCTTCTTCCGGAAGAACCCTACACAGATCTTCCGGAAGCCGCCACTGTGACCATCCTTTCCCCATTTTTTCCGGCGTCTTCTACCCTAAGGTTCCACTAACCTAAGGTTCCACTACCCAGCCTAAATGCTACAACTATACTACAAAATAAAAGCAAAGGAAGGTTAGGGACACCTACCTCGAAGACAAATGGCGTGTCTGATCCAAAGAAAACAAGCAGTCGGGCTCGCGGAGAAGAAGAGAAGCAGCAACAAAGAAGAGAAGCTCGCGGAGAAGAAGAGAAGCAATAGCGTGAATGGTTCCGGAAGAGGGAAAGAAAGCTTTTTATAATTTTTAAATGAAGGGCAAAATGACCCATTCAATAAATTGCTGGGTGCACCAGCAATATTGCTGGGTGCACCTAGCATATCCCATATTCGGGTCTCCATTGGATCAAGCTCAATGGTTAAAGAACTTTATTTGGGTGTTGCTAGGTGCACCAGCACTATTGTATTGCTGGTGCACCCAGCATATTTTCAAAATGCCAATAATACCCCTCACTATTTTTTCTTTAAATTGGCACCTATTTTGCATTTTTTGTTGTGTTGAAAGTTTGGTTTTTTTCATTGTGGTCCAGTTTCTCTCATTGGTGGTTGTTTTTGCAAGTGTTGAGATAGGTAGCAGTTCGTTGGAGGAGAAAATCTTACCAGTGGTGGTTTTATTTCGGTGGAGGTACACATTTTCTGGCTTTTCTGGGTAACTGGTGTTCTAGTAGATCTGGTATTATTACGGATAAAGTAAATCCGTAAGTTGTATACGGATGAAGTACATCCGTAAGCAAGAATTATAACATACGAATGTAGTTCATCCATAAGAATCATAAGGATGTAGTTCATCTGTATGATTTATACAGATGTACTTCATTCGTATGTTGTACTTTGAAGCTTACGAATGAAGTTCATCGGTATAAAGCTTACGGATGAACTACATCTGTATGATTCTTACGGATGAAGTTCATCTGTATGAAGCATACGGATGTACTGTAGTACATCCGTATGCTTCATACGGATGAACTTCATTCATAAGCTTTGTTTTTTTTAGATTATTTTTAAATTTGTGAATAATTTAGATTTAATAACATTATTAATATGTTATATTTTTTATTACATATTTTTGAAATTGTGGATAATTTATTTATTACAAATTATTTATAGTGTACGTAAAAGATTAAATAATTTAGGTACAATAATTGTATTTATTTGAAGTAGTAAAATGTTAAATTAGTTGTTAGTTATAGTTTTATATTTTTTTTGTTAATTAGGGTGCAAAATTTGTATTTATTTGAAGTATTTTTATGTTAAATTAGAGGTTTCCTAAAAAATTTTATTATTGTGTTTTTGTAGTCCCTATTGTGTAATTTTTTTTTTAGAAATTATAAATTATTTAGTTCACAAATTAAATATAGAATAAGTAAAAAGTGAAATTATTTAGGTGCAAAATTTTTATTTAGTTTAAGTAAATTATTTAGTTCTAAATTTTGAATATAGTTGTATGTTAGTCGATGAATACGACTAACTTTTGTGTATAAAACCTATGTATATTGTATCAAACTTTCCCAATTTATGGTTGTTTTGTAATACTATAAGTACTTTTTGTTAAATATAGGTAATAGATAATTTATACTTTTGTTTTGTGCATTTAATAATCAATTTCTCTCAATTTCAGGTTAAATAGGCAACTTTGGCAAAGTGTTGTTTTTCACTCTTTCGCTAAGCCAAGCTGCTGACTTAGCGAGAATTCGCTAAGCGCAACCTTCAGTGGCTAAGTGCGAGGAAGAATTCAGAAGAAGATGAGTTGTCAAGTTCGCTAAGCGCACCGCTCCAGGTCATCAAGCGCACCGCTTCAGCTCATCCGCTAAGCGAAACAAGCGCGCTAAGCCAAAATCCACTTATGCGCGCTAAGTGATACAGATCTGCGCTAAGCGCATGAGCACGAACAAGGCCACTACATGCACGAGCACGAACAAGCCTGAAATCAGATTTGCAAAAGGGAGTTTGGCATGTTTCTTAAAGAAGCCTCTACATGCACGAGAGTCTGGCCTTGGCTTGAAGCTTTTGCATGTTTAGGAAGTTCTAGAGAGAGAAAGGTCCAAGTTTCAGAGAGTTCTGAGAGATTTTGTTGTGTAAAGATCTATAGAGATGCGAGTTCAAAGCGGAAGCCGTTCTGAGAGCTTGAGATAAGTTTGTGAGTGATTGTGAGATCCTAGAGGTGAAGGAGACATCCTCACCACTTGTGTTTTTGCAGTCTTTCATCTTGTTCTTCTCTTTGTTGTAAAGGAGGTTTCCGGAACTATGGAAAGCTAAATCCTCTATTGGATCTTCCCTGTAGGTAGCTGATGTAAATATATTTCTATCTATGTAATGATGTTTTGTGTGTTCTCTATGCTATCTGCTTTTCATTCCAATGTGCCTTCACCTTGATCATATAGATGCATGCTTTGTTAGGGTCATTCAATAGTGGGAACTGGTCTGATTCTAAAGTCCTTGATAGTACGGGACTAAGTTGTTGTGCTATCACGAGGAATCGGGGTACAAGAACTTAGTTGTGTATGTGTGTCTTAATGCGGTCTTGGTTGAGTGTCTTACAAGAGGAATCTGCGGACGAGACTTGATAAGGACTAGGCTAGGCTATCATGAGGAATCAAGGTCTAGTAGTCCAGGAGACAACATAGGAACGCATGAACATTGTTAGATAGAGAACATCCTTTTTAGCATCAAGAACCTATGAGGAAGACCAACGCATTCTCTACTTGTTTTTACACAGTATTTCTCTTGCGTGATTTTCTTTCTTTTTGCCTAAATAGTTTAAATACCTGTTCATAACCACAATCATATTTTCATACCAAACGCCTATTTATCGAAATAGCTTGCCAGATAACACAAGTTCCCTGAGAGTTCGATATTCGGTTCTTACCGTTTTATACTACTTGTGCAATCCGGTACACTTGCCGGTTGCGAACATTGTATTAGTTGGTAATATGTATATAGTTAATATATTTTGATGATATTTATCAAATTATGATGTTAAGGACTAAATAAAAAGTAGTACGAGGGACTAATTTAAGTTTTGCTAATATGGTGTGCACTAAAAGATTATGTAGACTTGTGTATGATGTATAATTTTTTGATTTGTTGTTAAGATGGACGAAGATCAATGGGCGTATGACAATACAATGTCTCAAGAAGTTGATATGGATTATGAAAATGAACAAGAATGTGGTGTGAATGAACCACATGTTGATTGTTCGGATGCTTTTAATACTTCTCAAGTAATAATGTTCATTATTTTGAGTTATTTGATTGAATGTATGTTTTGTATAAAAAATAAATTGTCTGGGTTGCGTTGTAGGTCTTTGGTACCCGAGATGATATTCTGCAGTGGGCTCCATTGGTTGCCCATGAAAACGGATTTGTTGCTGTAACACCCTGAAATATTTATAGTTATAAATTAATGTTTAATTGTATTTATCTTGTTATTTGACTATATGGTTGACTTGAATGATTTGATGTATGACTTGAGTTAGTTGTGTATGAATTTCTTGATGTGGATGTTGAGTTCTGTGGAGTTTTGTTGAACTAAGTTGAAATTATGAGATTTCAGAATTTTCCCAAACCCTTCAGCCCTTATGTTTTGACAGGGGTATTTGACTCTGAACGTTGTTATTAACCTTGTTCCTAAAATCTATACTAAATTTCTTTCAATTTGGTATATAGAACCTCGCGTTTGGACTGACGAGCGTGAATGAGGGGGACTTTTGAGCAACGCACAGAGGAACTAAAAAAGAGCTCACAATAGGTGAGGGGAGTTCATTATAGTTACAGTTTTTAATGCCATAGTTGGGGTAAAGGAACCCAACTATAGGGATGTATGCTTGTCCCTGTTGCATGCTGGTTTTCAAGAAAAATAATGTTTTTGACAAATGGGATGCGACATATCTATCATGTAGAAGCAAAGCTTCATGATGAATCAAGATTGATTCAAAGATGTTTTGATGATAACAAAGATGATGACAAAGGTGATGACAAAAAGCTCAAAGGTCAATCAAAGAATGAGTTCAAGATGTTCAAGATAGAATCAAGAACATTTCAAGATTCAAGAGGAAAGTTGATTTCAAGAATCAAGAATCAAGATTCAAGGATCAAGCTTTCAAGAATCAAGATCAAGATTCAAGACTTAAGATTCAAGAATCAAGAGAAGACTTAATCAAGATAAGTATGAAAAGGTTTTTTCAAAAACTAAGTAGCACATGGATTTTTCTCAAAAAATGTTTACCAAAGAGTTTTTACTCTCTGGTAATCGATTACCAGATTATTGTAATCGATTACCAATAGCAAAATGGATTTGAAAAAGTTTTCAAACTGAATTTACAACGTTCCAATTGATTTCAAAAAGTTGTAATCGATTATAATGTTTTGGTAATCGATTACCAGTGCCTTTGAACGTTGAAATTCAAATTCAAATGTGAAGACTCACATCCTTTCACATAAAAGCTTTGTGTAATCGATTACACTGATTTGGTAATCGATTACCAGTGATTGTTTCTGAGTAAATCAAAAGATGTAACTCTTCAAATGATTTTTGACTTTTTCAAATTGGTTTTAAGGTTTTCTAAAAGTCATAACTCTTCTAATGGTTCTCTTGACCAGACATGAAGAGTCTATAAAAGCAAAGGCTTTGTTTTGCATTGCAATTATCTTGAACAACCTTTACAATACAATCCTTTTCAATCTTTGAATCTCTTTGAACTTCTTCTTTTTTTTTGTGCCAAAAGCTTTCCAAAGTTTTCTGGTTTTCTAAACCTTGAAAACTTGTGTTATTCATTCTTTTCATCTCTTCTCCCTTTACCAAAAAGAATTCGCCAAGGACTAACCGCCTGAATTCTTTTTGTGTCTCTCTTCTCCCTTTTCCAAAAGAACGAAGGACTAACCGCCTGAATTCTTTTGTGTCTCCCTTCTCCCTTGTCAAAGAATTCAAAACGGCACAGTCTGAGAATTCTTTTGATTCTTCCCTTTCCCTTATACAAAAGCATTCAAAGGACTAACCGCCTTAGAATTCTTTTGTATGTGATTAGTTTTTGTCAAGAGTCACAACTTTTAAAGTGATTAGTTTTTGCCAAAGAGTCACAACTTTTAAAGTGATTAGCTTTTGCCAAGAGTCACAACTTTTAACATGATTCCTCAAGAGCCATCAAATGGCTATAAATATGTGACCATGACACGAATTTAAAGATGCTTAATTCTCAACATCTTTCTAAGAGTTTTTGTTCAACACTTGCTTTGTCAAGAAAAGTTCATTGGGCAAAAACTTGTGCTATTGTATTTTCTTCCTCTCCTCCATTCTTACAAAAAGCTTTTCAAGAGACCTATTCTTGGTTACTGTTTTCAAGAGAAGGTCTTCTTGGTTGCAAACACTGAACACAAGGGACCAACGTTCCTTGGGTTCATTGCAAGAAGCAGGATTTGCTTCTTGGTTGATCACTAGACACAAAAGACCAACGTCTTTTGGGTTCATTGCAATAAGTGGGTATAACTTCTTGGTTGTTATCACTGGACACAAGGGATCAACGTTCCTTGGAGTTCATTGCAAGAAGTGGGAATAACTTCTTGGTTGTAATCACTGAACACAAAGGAGGGAAGTCCTTTGTGGTTTATTGCTTGTAAAGGATTTTACAAGGATAGTGAAAATCTCAAGCGGGTTACTTGGGGACTGGACGTAGGCACGGGTTGTGACTGGACCAGTATAAATAAGGTTTTGCATTCTCTCTTTCCTTAATCTCTTTTACTTTCTGTTGTGTTTATATTTCTTTAAGTTACTTTCCTTCATTTATTATTTCAGTAACTTGTTAACAAAGAAATAATTGAACCTAGGGAATAATAAAGGAAGGGAAATTTTCAATTAGGAATAGTCAACGAAATCTTAATTCAACCCCCCTTCTTAATATTTCTGAGGCCACTTATCCAACACTCCCTTGAGACTCAGGCTGATCACCATGGGGGGGGGGAGGGGGGAGTTGCCTGTGCATGGCGGGTTGGCCTCGACAATTACTGCCTAGTTTTTTCCTAAGTGGGAGTGTCATGTGGACACACTTAGGCTATTTCCTTGGGGATGGTACCACATTGCATCTGAGAGTTGAGGTCAGGTGCATGCATCATACTGAGCATGATTATTTGGAACGATGGACTGATGTTGATTGTTGTTGGGTATGTGTTGGACTAGTAAATGTTTGTGTGTGCTTATGATATTTGTTAATGTTTTTTTGCTTATAATGAACTCACCCTCGCATTTTGTACCATGTGGTTGGTACATGTGATGATCACGAATCCTTGTTCGTTGGAGCAGAATGACTGTAGTAGAGGACAAGGAGTGAGATTCTTTTGTGGAGCCGCCGAGCCGACGTGATGACGTTGGGATTATTTTGGGAGAAAGTTGTGTTTTGTTAATAAACTCCTCCATAACTGATTCTGTAATTCTTTTGTTGATATGAGGATGTAAATCACAAATTTATTTATATGTACGAACAAATTTACCTTTAATTTTGTGAATGATGTGTACTGCACTACTATACTCATGTGTATGTATTTGGTTAAGTAATGGCGTGTTGTCTAAGAGTGTGTATGTATGTATGTGTATATATATATATATATATATATATATATATATATATATATATATATATATATATATATATATATATATATATATATATATATTGTGGAGTTCAGATTTACTATAATATTTTTTTATATAAGCAAATCAACGAAGTTTTCATTAAAAATCTAAATTTTTTTCACATTTTTGAGTGATGATATCGTGACGACGAGGCGGGTCATTACAGTTGTAGTCATTATGAGGTCTGACTCACATACTGGTAGTAGAGGAAGAAGTTCATTTGTCTTAATTGGTTGTGAAAGGAGTGGTCAATATAAGTGTAGGAAGAAAGAATTTGTTAGAAGAGACACCGAGAGTAAGAAATGTGATTGTCCCTTCAAGCTTCTGGGAAACCAGTGATTAGAGGGCAAGGTTGGATGATGAAGTTTATCTGTGGGATTCATAATCAGGAATTGGCCAAGTCATTAGTTGAACATCCATACGTTGGGCGATTGACTAAGGATGAGAAGACAATTATTACTGATATGACAAAGTCGATGGTGAAACCAAGAAACATCCTACTAACGTTGAAGGAGCACAATGCCAATAGTTGCACAACTATCAAACAAATATACAATGCAAAAAATGCATACCGTTCTTCCATTAGAGGAAGTGATACTGAAATGTAACATCTAATGAAGTTTCTTGAACGTGATCAATATATTCATTGGCATAGATTAAAGGATGAATTTGTGATACGTGATCTATTTTGGTGTCACCCTGTGATCGAGGCCGTACCCGAATCAAATAAACATGAAAATGCAGTAACTAGGAAGTGATCCTAGGTCGTTTCCCAACGAGCAGTGACAAGCCAAATGTTCATAATATACTTGCAGTAACAGTAACGATGGGGGGGGGGGGTTGGTTGTTTGGTAATTAAAGAGCAGAACAAATAAAATGGAATACGAAACTACTAATATTAAAAACGGGTTGTTTCCTCTGATTCAGAAGCCACTCTCTTATCCTGGGTTATGGAGAATTCGTCCCTAACAGTCAACCACTTAATCCAACCCTATTTCAATTTACTAAGCAAAAATCAACTTAGGGTTTTCAATACGTGATTAGGCACCACATACACCAGTTAGCCCTTCGTCCATTAAGCATGAACGCAAGTTAGGCTCAGAGGAAATTAATCGAACACGAAGCGTGCACTGATTAATATTCACGAAATTGGGATAACTGGTGAAGGGAAAACTGCCAGGAAACCACATTACAAACGAAACCTCAAAGAGAGTTGGGCTTCGTCCTCAAAAGGAAACAACACCAGAAAATCTAGCCTTCCATGGATTCAAACAGAAAACGCAAATGAAACATGAAGCAGAAACGTAAATGAACAAGAACGTAAATGAACAGAAACGTAAATGAACAGAAACGTAAATGAAAGTAGAAGAAGAAGCAAGAATGAACTCGTAATTAGAAGCAAAAAATGGAAATTTGCATTAAGAATGAAAACTGTAACAAGGGCACAGAAAAACGTGAAAACCTAAAACCAAAGCTCTGAATAATGAAAATAGCATAGCAGAATAGAATGCCCTGCACGAATCCCAAGGCAGCTATTTAAAAAGAGTCACTCAAAGTCACTGGGCCCTATTACAATACTCTGGCCCAAAACGAAATAAACACTGAACAACATAAAATAAAATTGCGAAATTTCCTAATTAGAAATTAACTAAGGTAAGCACTGCTTTATTTGCCCTCTTCAAGTCCACAACCAAAATCCGGATTAAGCCCAATGTTTCATTAATTCCTGAAATTAGATTAAAAACATCAAATTAGCTAAATGAGCCCAAATAATAAAACTGCCTAATTAATTGACAATTAAGACCAATCAATAATTAAAATGGTGCAAAAAGGGTTTAGAAAATAGAAGAAAATGATGGCACATCACCCTGATGCAATGAAGTTATGCAATGCATGTCATTTGGTGTTTTTGATAGACAATACCTACAAAATAAATAGGTACAGACTCTCACTACTTGACATTGTTGGGGTGACACCAACGGGGATGACATTCTCTGCTAGGTTTGCATATTTGGAGGGTGAAGGTGTTAATAATGTTGTATGGGCTTTGGAACGGTTTCGAGGTCTATTTTTAAGACGTGATCGCCTCCCTGTAGTTATTGTGACTGACATAGACCTAGCATTGAAGAATGCAGTGAAAACTGTGTTCCCCGAGTGTATAAACTTGTTTTGCAGGTTTCACATCGACAAGAATGTCAAGGCCAAATGCAAATCCTTAATTGGTCAAAACAATGCTTGAGAGTATGTCATGGATGCCTGGGGTAGTCTGGTTGATTGTCCTTTTGAACATGGATGCCTGGGGTAGTCTGGTTGAGTGCCTTCAGAAGTTTCAAATGGCTTGTTCACCTTGGCCAATGTTTATTGACTATGTTAACAAAACATGGATAATCCCACACAAGGAAAAATTTATTACAGCTTGGACGAATAAAGTGATGCACTTAGGCAACACAACAACAAACAGGTATTAAAATGTTATAGTTTTTCTAGTAATGTTTATTAATTCATGGAATTTAATTGTTGTATATGTTTACTATTTTTTGTGTATTTCAGATGTAAGGTTGAATCTGGTCATTGGGCTTTAAAAAGAGTATTACATAATAGCCTTGGAGACCTGTGTAGTGTTTGGGATGCCATGAACAACATGATCACGCTGCAGCACACTCAAATTAAAGCATCCTTTGAAACAAGTACACATGTGGTTGGACATGTATTTAAAAAAACCTTATACAAGAGGTTAGAATGGTTTCAAGGTATGTTTTAAATGAGATTGCTGCTGAGTTTGAGCGTGTACATTATGCTGGCAAAAATCCTTCTTCTTGTGGTTGTGTGATGAGAACCACACACGGTCTTCGTTGTGCATGTGAGCTATCTAGGTATGTTGTTGGCAGCATCCCACTCGATTCAGTCCATATATTTTGGAGGAGACTTAGTTTTTTAGACCAAGGGTTATGTGAGGCCAAAGTCACCATCAAGGAAGAGATCGAGACCATATCTAAAAAATTTGAGGAACTTGATGTTTATGGTAAATTTACTCTCAAGAGTAAACTTCGAGAAATTGCATACCCTGATCAAAACTTTATGTGTCTTCCTTTGTCAAAGGTTAACACTAAAGGTGCACCGAAGAAACCAATGAACAAAAACCAAAGATCCACAAAGTGTGATCCGTCTTATTGGGAGTATGTTGATGCTTTTCATTTTGTTCAAAACAACAACTCTTCAGTGAAACGTAGTGCATCATCTTCTGACCCATCGAAGTCAACAAGGATCATCCCGATGTTGGATCAATTTGAGCCACTTATACAGGGTTTCATTGACAATATTGTGGATGTGAAAGCGGATGGTAACTATGGATATTGGTCCATTGCCACTTTATTAGGTATGGGCGAAGATTCTTGGTCGATGGTGCGCAACCAATTGATTAAAGAACTTGGAAAATGGCCAGATGACTATATCAACATCTTCAGTGGCACAAAGAGATTTGAAGAATTAAGGCTGTCTCTACTTGTTGATGGGTTTTCCAAGGTATTTTTTTTGGTATTTTTTAAGAACAAACTTTAAATAACTTTGATGTGTATATTTGTTTGATTCAGGTTAGTGTGGATAAGTGGATGGATATAACGGAGATGGGATATGTCATTGCATCAAGGTATAATGTAATCCTTTTATCATTGTCCCAACAACAAAGCATGACATTTTTTCCTCTTAAGAGTCAACCCTCACCAGATTCTTCTGTGCATTGCATTATATGTGTCGGTCACGTGTTTGGAAATCATTTTGTTTAGGTACATTGAATATAGTTATTCTAATTTTTAGATTTATGCGATCATTTGTGTTCATTTGAGTTAATAATGTTTGTTCACATACAATAGGTTTATTTGAAAGACCGTTGTCCTTTACCGCCTCTAGCATTGTTATGGTCTAGGAATTCTCATCCTCAGGCAAAGCAATGGCCAACTCCATATATTAGTAGAATGCAGTAGTATAGAAGCTTCATGAAGTTGAAAAGAGACTATGTCGACCTAAATGAAAACTGAACATGCATCGTTGTTATGGACTATGACACTTCTTTATCTAATTTTATTAATTATGTGATATAATTTGTTGTCAGACGTTTATCCTTAATTATTAAGTAATTATTGCGTTAAGAAATAAATAAGTTGGTGCAACTAAAATCAATTATGCATGTATGATACATCGTTGTCATAATTGACAACACATTGTCAAATGCATGCGTATTAAAGTTTGAGCGTGACACGACATTGACTGACTTGACAACACATTCTGATGCACGATACAGTTGGACACCACATTGGTTTAGTGGGAAACACAAACAGAAAGCATCTGCACGCGTCTCTATTTTTTTAAAAAAAGTGAAGCAATGTTAGTGAAAACCATCTATATTTATAAGACACGCCAACACTCTAAAAAATCACACATTCTCTCTCAATTTTTACAAGAAAGTATGACATTTTTGGGAGAAACTAGCAGTCAGACGATTGTCAACTCAAGGTTAGGTTTCATTTTTCCAAATGGATCGATTATTCATAACGATGGTGGTGTTTACTTTCAAACTTCCACTCCAATAACCATTTGAGTACCAAACACTTGTGATTTTGCAATGCTAAAAACCATAATACACAATACCCTTTAGCTAACCGACAAACAATTTTTGGATGAAATTTACTACCGGCAGCCATTCATAGATACATGTAACCAATTTCACTTTCAATGTAAGCAATTGAAAAATGACGATGATGTTAACACAATGTTAATATGTAATCATCAATTTTTGTGTGTTGGTTCGATTGAGTTATTATGCACCATTGGTAGAACACTAAATGGAATATTAAACTTACTTGAAGGCACTATGACCCCTACTCATGATGCCCTTCTATATTACAATGGGAGGTGGAACATGCCACGCCAAAACAACTTTGTAGGTTACGCGTTTACAGGAAAAAATCCAAAAAAATTTGACATTCCTTTAGTATGTACCATTGATGAACTGAAGGATTTGATAAAGCAAGTTGCACCTCAAGGGATTCCCCCTCATGGTATTCATGAATCACAAATAGTAAGGCGATTATTTTTTGAACAACCAGGTCATTTGGAGTATTCAGACAAAGTTATTAAATTTGAAATTATTGAGTTGAAAACTAACGATGACGTGATGAAGGTCTTAGTACAATCTAACTATTGGAAATAATTTGGGCCAATAGAAATTTTAGCTGTTTTTAGTAAATAGGTAATGGAAATGGAAGACGACATGTCTATGTCGCAACATGATTGAATGCAAGTTTTATTTCCGTGTTTTTCATGCAATTTTTATTTCTTTCCACTATGTTGAAGTTAATGTAATGTTTGAATTCGAGAAGTTATTCACTAGTTTTTCAACTAAGTTGTTCACTATTTGTTCAGTACTTGTTCAGTAATTATTTCCACTATTTGCTTTACCCATGATTCAATGCGGATTAGAATGTCTCTTTTCGAATGATATCGAAGCTCGACACGATTTTAAATATTTAGTTAACAAAGTAAATTTCATCTCAAGGATAGTTTAACGTGACCTTACCTTGCCTTGTATTACTTAAAGGGTTACTTAAAGGGTAATGACTAGTTTAACTTAAGAAATCAACACGTTTGTGAATTAAAGAAAGGTTACGTAAAGAATTTGGGCAAACCTATGATTAGGTCTCCGACCCTTTCCTACATGGGTGTTCAAGGTCTAGATCAATCCATAAATTAATCTCACTTTATTATTTTTGAGTTTGAGTTTCTAAAATATTTGGATCAAATTCGATCTAATCCGATTAACACTCATTCATAAATGAATTTGGTAAGAGATTCTATTTTTTTAATCCAATCCAACCAATATCATATAATTTAATTTATTATATGTAAAAATTAATTATTAAATACAAAGCACATAAATAATTTTTAGCTCACAGTTATTATATTATTAAATTAAATCATATATGATTTTTTAAAGTTATATTTATCTTTTCTTGATTTGATTATATTTTCACATGTTAATATCTTACTTTATTTCAATCTAAAATAAAAATATTGTATTAACATAGAAATTATTAATTTCAAAAAAATGCATCCCCTTTCCTCGTGTTGGTAACCATGTACTAAGTACATTTTTGAGCAAGCTTATCTAAAAATAATTCTAAAAAAATAAAATAAGAAGAATTTTTTTTTTATAAATTCAAATTAACTTATGCACAAACTTTCTCTGTTTTTAGAGAAATTATATGATAGTTTCTACAAGTTAACTTACGCATAATTAATTTTAGTTTATAGAAAAACTCATTTCATATTTTTTTAAAAAAATTGTCTTTAAAATGTTTTTATATAAGCTTATTCAAACATATATGTTCGCTTCCGGCAAGTGCACCAGATCGCACAAGTAGTATAAAACTGTAAGTACCGAGTATCGAACTCTCGGGGAACTTGTGTTATTTGGTAAGCTATTTCAGCAAATAGGTGTCTGGTGTGTAAAGATAAGTGTGAATATATCTGTGCAAAAAGGAAAATCACGCGAGAGAAATGATGTGTGAAAACAAGTAGAAAACATGTTGGCCTTCCTAATAGGTGCCTAATGCTAAAAAGATATTCTCTATCTAACAATGCTCATGTGTTCCTATGGTGTCTCCTAAGATACTAAACCCCGATCCCTCATGATAGTTTAGCCTAATCTTGATCAAGCATAGTCCGCAGATTCCTCTTGTTGGACTAAACTCAACTAGGATCGCATTAAGA
Source organism: Glycine max (assembly GCF_000004515.6). Classification (NCBI taxonomy): domain Eukaryota; kingdom Viridiplantae; phylum Streptophyta; class Magnoliopsida; order Fabales; family Fabaceae; genus Glycine; species Glycine max. The sequence continues at coordinate 30,780,622 of NC_038253.2, read as the reverse complement.
CACACATACACAACTAAATTATCGCACCCGATTCCTCGTGATAGTACGACAACTTAGCCCTGTACTATCAAGAACTTTAGAATCAGACCAGTTTCCACTGTTGAATGACCCTAACAAAGCATGCATCTACATGATCAAGGTAAAGGCATACTGGAATGAAAAACAGATAGCATAGAGAACACACAAAACATCATTAAATAGATAGAAATATATTTACATCAGGTATCTATAGGGAAGATCCAACAGAGGATTTAGCTTTCCATAACCAGGAAGCCTTCTTTACAACAAAGAGAAGAACAAGATGAAAGATTACAAAAATAAAAGTGGTGAGGATGTCTCCTTCACCTCTAGGATCTCACAATCACTCACAAACTCATCTCAAGCTCTCAGAACAGCTCCTGCTTCAAGCTCTAGTCTCTGCAGATCTTCACACAGCAAAATCTCTCAAAACTCTCTGGAACTTGGACCTTTCTCTCTCTAGAATCTCTAGACATGCAAAGCTCTGAATCCCAGCCCAAACTCCCTTCACAAAATCTGATTTCAAGCTTAAATAGGTGGCTTTGTTCATGCTCGCGCGCTTAGAGAGATTATGATCCGTTTAGCGCACATTAGTGAATTTTTGTTTAGCGCTCTTTTCTCGCTCAGCGGATGGGTTGAAGCGGTGCGCTCAGTGAACCTGTACAACTCATCTTCTTCCAGATCCTTCCTCGCGCTTAGCCACTAAGTGTTGCGCTTAGCGGACGCTCGCTAAGCCAACAGATTGGCTTAGCGAGGAGGTGAAAAACAACACTTTGCCAAATCGCCTAATTCACCTGAAATTGAGAGAAATTGATTATTAAATACACAAAATAGAAGTATTAAGTGTCTATTATCTATACTTAACAGAAAGTACTTATAATACTACAAAACAACCATAAATTGGGGAAGTTTGATACAATTTACACAAGTTTTATACACAAAAGTTAGTCGTATTCATCGACTAACAATATACTAACTTGATAATAACTCCTCATGGCATTAACAGGAAGAGATAGAGTACACATTCAAATTGACTACCCATATAGGAAAAACAAAAGCCTAGGAAAAACACAATAATGTAACAAATACCTTCAATAAAAGTTATAACCAAAATAATGTAACAAATACGAAAGGTTAGCAAAAACAAAAATGTTGTCAAATACAAGACATAAACATCATCTATGAATGATCTGTGCGCCGTCTTCGTCGCGCCTTAACATAAACATTTCCATCTGAGATGACACCCCTAGCGATCCTGAGGCAGTCTTCCATGATGTCATGTAACTTTGTGCCTTTAGTGAGCATCCTTAGGTTGAGCACACGCTCCAACCTTTATGCGATCTCTTCACAAGCATCCTATGAAATTCAAAAAAGCACATTTATTACAACATTTAAAATAAATAACATTTTATAAAACATTAAAGCAACTAATCTTACCACTGCATGTCTGGGCGGATCAGCTGCCTGTGACGGTCCAGCTTCTGGTGCCACTGGGACCTCTGGGATATCTGGCTCCACGTATGCCTCATGCTGTGGGACAAGTGGATGTCTGGGCTGATCAGCTGCCTGTGTGGGTGTGATGAACGAATGAGATATCCTGAAGAACCACTCCATGTAATCTGCTAAGCACTGCCCAGGCACAAGACAAATCAATCTCGCAGCTGCTAGATGGTCCGAGTAATGCATCCACCTGTCGTCGATATCCTCAGATGACAAGGTGGAACTAATAGGCGATGAAGGGATGGTCTGAACGTAGCCAAACTATCGCACCACCCTCTCTGGTCAAAGTGTGACCACAATGGGACCCCATCTAAGCTCACCCTAAAAGCATTAAATGAGATCAAATGCCCTAACTCCTCGGTGGTCACCATAAGGCATCCAACATACGTCAGGGATTGTTAGTGCATCTAAATGTGTCCGGTACGGCAATGTTGTTAATCCCTTCATATAAGCCTTCATAGTAAGCCACCGGCAGGCACGTGGTGACATCTCATCATACCCATCATCAGTCATGCTCTCATGAACACTGGGAAAGTGTTCATATATCCAACACTACAAACATGACATGAACATAAAATAAATGTCAAATAAACATATTAAAAACATATTTACATCATAATCCAATTAAACATATTACAAACACAAAATTTACCTGTAATAAAGTAATGTAACCAGCAAGCTGTCGGCCAGTGCTCTGAGAAGCATCATTTAACTGATCAACCAAGTGTAGGAGATACGCACGAGCTGCAACAATCCAATGTCAAGCCTTGCATCTCCTCTGATAGATATCCCGTAGCCACGACAGGCTTACATATGCCCCATAACACTGTGCAGTCTCAGCTCTAGCCTCCTCACCCGAGACTTCTAGCAACTCCACCAACATAATGATCACCTTGTCCACATGCAGAGGCTCAAAGCTATGGAAGGCGCCTATGATCAGAAGATGAAGCAGTGACACCACATAATCCAGTGTGATGGTCAGCTCTCCTACTGGAAGATGGAAGCTGCTAGTCTCCTTGTGCCACCTCTTGACAAAAGCGAATATAACTCCTCAATCGCCAGTGTCTACTGAACACACAATCAAAGGAGTTAATCCTGTGGCAGTGACTAGCCTTTCTATTTAAGGAGCTGGCCTCCCAAATTTCTCAACCTTCCTTCCGTGGAAGGCTAACATCAATTCAGGACGTTCTTGAATTGAAGTACAGATGATTCCAAATAACATTAGATAAAAAATTAATTATCACAAACAGTTCAACAATAACAAATAATTAACAAATAACTTAAAAATTAAAAATACCTCTCCATTCCATATGCTATGTGCAACATGGTCAACAAACGAAGTCAGCACTGATGGGTCACGTGGCCCACCTGGGAATCCCTCAGCATCATCACCAGCTGATCCTTCAGCATCATCACCAGCTAATCCCTTAGCAACATCACTAGCTTTTACACTGGGTGCAGGTACATCCTCAGTCATCTGAGCAACATCCTCAGCAACAGGGGCAGCTTCCCGTTGCTTACATGCGGATGCGGTAGGCCTATGCACGACCTAAACCTCTGGTTCTAACCATGATCTGCAAATTCATGTATCCTTTAAAAATAGTTTGCATGCAGAAACTTAAAGAACAAAAAGAAAATATCCAAAATTAAATAAAACAAGTCCTTGTCAATGCTATACTACAAAACAATACATTACCAAAGGCAAAGCTGTGATGAAGAATAATCCAGTATGACCAATTTCTTATAAGATGCAGACTAATAAATAAGATTTTTTCACAAATCCATTCTATGTTGAGAAACAAATTACCATTATGCAAAGAAAAAAGAAAAAGGGTGACCACAAAATGGCAAAGGTAAAGATTAGCTAAAGCAGTTTCAGTTGAACATTTATTGAAACAAAAAAGTTTGTCAAATATGGAAGTATGATTAAACAGAGACCAGTAGTTTTCTTCAAGGCAATGCATTGTAATTTTTCTATTGGACACATAACAAGGGTTTCAAAAGTCAGAACAAAAGGAGGATCTCAACAACCCAAAACAAAGAACTAAAAAATTAGGGGAAATAGAGTGGTATGTAATTGCTCTGTAGATAAATAAGTTGGATATAGCAATTACATTTCTATCACTAAGAGGAGTAAAAAGAATTTAAAAAAATCTAGAATTCAACAATTTATGCTCTTGTTTCTACAAGATTCTATTATTTTCAAAAATAACAGGCTAACATACAGATCTCAGGCAACTAAACAGTTCAACATCTGGCATAAATGAGTCCTGATTAGTATTAAAGAATAAAATCATCCATATTTTCAAGATAACTAAGTGAAAAAGGTAAAATAATGGAGTAAGCCTCTATAGCTTACAATGAATAAAACAAACCCCAGGGTATGGACAACATATACAAACTCAAAAAATCGTTGCTACCACTATAACCTTAATAAGCCAGTTGCTAGACAATATCAAATAACCATGACCATATATGGTTGACATGTTTAGAAGCTTTTAAAGTTTAGAAGCAAAGCCTTATGATTAACCACAGGTTTTCCTTATGTTGTCAAATAGTTTTAAATAAAAATATGCATGCATCCACAGAGCAAAGATAAATCATTCTTTTCAATTGTCATTTTCCTTTGATTTGTATACATTTAATCTATATCCCTTACTTGCACTATGCATTGTCCTAAAGAGGGTAGCATATGTGAAAACGATTCTCCTCTGCTAAGTGCAAGATTGTTTCGAATCCACTGAAAAATCTTCTTCTTTTTTACTATGACCCTATCATCCGGCATAAGTCTTCATATTATCCCTCCAACTGAATTGATTCTAAATTTTACCCATTAATGGCCAATAAGTTGATTATTGTTGTAGGGTTGATGACTTAGAGGTTAGAAGACTTAGGAATTTCTGGAATAGGATTAGGGTTCATACATACGGATGAACTTCATCCGTATGAACGTTACAAATTTAGTAACACATACAGATGAAGTACATCCGTATGTATGAACCCTAATCCTATTCCAGAAATTCCTAAGTCTTCTAACCTCTAAGTCATCTACCCTACAACAATAATCAACTTAAAGGCCATTAACGGGTAAGAAACAGAAACTAACCTTGACGGTGGAGAAGAAGCACACAAATGCAGGTCGAAATGGCCATAGAAAGGAAGAAGAAGATGCGCGAGGAGAAAGGACACCAACCAGCACAAAGAAGAAAAAGAAGCGGAAGAAGCGTAAGTGTTGTGTTGGGTGTGCCTTTTTTTATTTAAATTAAAGCCAAGGACATTTTTGTCCATTTAGTTTAAATGCTGGGTACACCAGCAATAGTGTTGGGTGCACCTAGCAAGTTCCACTTTATTTTTTAGACTCTTTATGCTATCTCAATTGAACATGGATGAATGGAGAGGGAGCCGCCCAAGCCCCACCCCTCCCTTCTTAGTTCTCATGCACCTAGATATATATTTTAAAGTTATCTAAATGTAAAATTGTGTAAAATTAATTATTTGTGTTATTATTATAATAATTATAATAATGATTAAGTTTAGTTAGTATAAATTTATATAAAATTAGTTGTATTTGTTATTATTATTATAATAGTTAAGGTGATAACTAGAGTCAACTTTGTAAAACTAATTATGTGGTTGTTGTTTTTAGGTGTGTTCATGGGTCTGGTTGGTTCGAGTTTGGGGGAAAATGAAATTTGAACCAATTGATTTTAATTGATTCTTTTTGGTTCAGATTTCATTTTTTTGTCCAACCCGAACCAAACCAAACCGATGTTGAACGAGTTGGTTGGATTCAGATCATGGGATATCTGATAAAAAAATCTGTTTTGAATTTTTTATTATAAAATAACATGTTTATCCCAAAATTAATAGATAGTCTAGTGACATACACCAAATTAGCCAAATCCATCATGAGAGGTTCAGAAGTCAAAGTTGTATTGTCAATGCCTATTGATTGGAGGTCCAAAGGAGACTCGATGACTTCAACGACCAACGTGAGGGGGCAGAACGGTGGGTGGAGGAGGCTCTGTGAGTGTGGGTGTGAAGCACCATTTTAGGGTTATGTGAGAAAGGAAAAAAAGAGTCAAAGTGAGTCTCTGTGAGTGTGTGTGATGAACATAAAACACAAAGGAGATACACAAAAATGACATAAAAATATAAGTAACTTCATCATTTAACAAATAAATAATAATAATATATATTCAGTTTAGTTTGGGTTGGTTTGGATTTAAAAATTCTCAATCCGAATCCCGAACCAATTGTCATTGGTTCTAATTGGTTTGGTTCGGGTTAAACCCAAACTAGGTAAAAATTCAAACCAATTTAATTGGTTTTGTTTGGATCGTCGGGTTGATCCGAACCGATGAACACCCTTAGTTACTTTTATAATAACAATTAAGGTTATTATCATTTAAAATAAAAAATTGTTTTCAATTTTATGTGTAAAGATAATAATTTCTATAAAAAATTGTTACTTATTAAAAGTTAGAAAATTAAATAATTACAAAGGAAAAAAAATTAGCCTCCTTTAATAGGTTTTTGGATCCCTACACTCGAGCCTAGGGAACTATGTATCCTTAGGGAACTATGCATCCTTAGGTCTACACTCAACGAGCCCAATGGTATAAGAACTTTATGATCTACACTCTTTATGCTATTCAACTCGAGCATAAAGAATCGTGGAGATAAAATATGATTAGACTTATCATTTTTTTTGTTGGATAAAATTTTAAGTGAGTTGGGTCTCGGAGACTCACCAAAGTCAAAGTAGGTCTCAAAGCTAAAAGAGCACTTACAAATTGTCCACCAATAAGATCCTCATATTGACAACAGAAAATATGATTTGAATTATCATAATTAAAGAATACCCAATTTGGTAAAATGTCTCAATTATGCTAGCCATCATCCAATTTTTTTTTAAAAAAAATCTAGAAAAGAAAATTTGTCTTTTGAAATATGATTTCTTTATATTCAAAAGGATAAAATATGTTTTCCATTTTCATAAATATGAAAATGTTAGGAATTTGTCCTGCAAAATTTTTAGTATGTTTTCATCCTTACAAAATTGAAAATGTTATTTTTTAGGCTCAGAGCAAGGTTTGGACTTTCAAACCTATGTACATGGCTTTTTTTACATCGATTATATGCACAACCGATGTAAAGAGTCATCATCATAGGTTTAGATTTATCCAAACCTTTGTTCGGGTCAAAAAGTTACATATTCCAATTTTGTGAGAATGAAAAATGTACTAAAAATTTTACAGGAACAAATTCCGAAAATTTTCATATTTATGAGGACGAAAAACATATTTTAACGTATTTAAAACTATATTTTAAAAGATGATGTAGAAGCAAAGCTTCATGCTGAATCAAAGGTGATTCAAAGGTGTTTTGATGATAACAATGATGATGACAAAGGTGATGACAAAAAGCTCAAAGATCAATCAAAGATCAACTCAAGTGAATCAAGAACAATTCAAGAGTTCAAGATAAGAATCAAGAAGAATTCAAGACTCAAGAAGAAATTTTAGAGTCAAGAATCAAGATTCAAGGTTCAAGATCTCAAGAATCAAGATCAAGATTCAAGACTCAAGATTCAAGAATCAAGAGAAGACTTAATCAAGATAAGTATGAAAAGGTTTTTCTCAAAAATTGAATAGCACATGATTTTTCTCAAAACATGTTTACCAAAGAGTTTTTACTCTCTGGTAATCGATTACAACAATCTGGTAATCGATTACCAGTAGCAAAATGGATTTGAAAAAGTTTTCAAGTTGAATTTACAACGTTCCAATTAATTTCAAAAGCTGTAATCGATTACAATGTTTTGGTAATCGATTACCAGTGCCTTTGAACGTTGAAATTCAAATTCAAATGTGAAGAGTCACATCCTTTAACACAAAAGCTTTGTGTAATCGATTACACTGATTTGGTAATCGATTACCAATGTTTGTTTCTGAATAAATCAAAATATGTAACTCTTCAAAAGTTTTTTGACTTTTTCAAATTGGTTTTAAGTTTTTCTAAAAGTTATAACTCTTCTAAATGGTCCTCTTGGCCAGACATGAAGAGTCTATAAAAGCAAGGCTTTGATTTGCTTTTCAATACTTTTATACTTATACACTTTTACTTTTCCAATCAATCCTTTACAAGCCTTGAATATCTTTGAACTTCTTCTTCTTCTTTGTACCAAAAGCTTTTTGAAGTTTTCTGGTTTTCCAAACCTTGAAAAACTTGTGCTATTCATCTTTTCATTCTCTTCTCCCTTTGCCAAAATGAATTCGCCAAGGACTAACCGCCTGAATTCTTTTTGTGTCTCTCTTCTTCCTTTTCCAAAAGAACAAAGGACTAACCGCCTAAATTCTTTTGTGTCTCCCTTCTCCCTTGTCAAAGAATTCAAAAACGACACAGTCTGAGAATTCTTTTGATTCTTCCCATTCCCTAATACAAAAGTGTTCAAAGGACTAACCGCCTGAGAATTCTTTTGTATCCCCATTCACAAAGTATCAAAGGTTTAACAGCCCGAGATCTTTATCTCAACACATTGGAGGATACATCCTTTGTGGTACAAGTAGAGGGTACATCTACTTGGGTTTGACTGAGAACAAGAAAGGGTACATCTCTTGTGGATCAGTTCTAGTGGAGGGTACATCCACTAGGTTCAAAGAGAACAAGGGAGGGTACATCCCTTGTGGATCTTTGCTTGTAAAAGGATTTTTACAATGTTGAAAGAAATCTCAAGGACCGCAGGTCGCTTGGGGACTGGATGTAGGCACGGGTTATTGCCGAACCAGTATAAAAACTCTTGTGTGTTTGTTTCCTTCTTCCCTACTCTTTTACTTTCCGCTGTGCATTTAATTTCCACTTTTACTTTCTGTTAAGTTTCTCTTCTACTCCTCATTCTCTTAACAATTTAGTAAAAGCCTTAGAAGAGTAATTTTTAATTAGTAAAGGTTTAGGAATAATTAATTCAACCCCCCTTCTTAATTATTCTGAGGCCACTCGATCCAACAGATGACTTATCTATTTTCATATATTTTTGGCTAAAATATATTTTTTGTCCCTGCAAAAAAATTTGTACATTTTCCGTCCTCGCAATATCAAGATGTGTGGTTTTTTTGGCTTGCTTGGTTTTAACTAATCCTACATGGCAATGGGTTGTGCAACACGTATCAAGTAGTTTCTTTCTCTGTCGCTTCTCTCTTCCCTTCCAATCCATCCTTTTCGCCCACTCCCACCATGCCACCCACTCCTTCCTCCATAACGAGCCCCTTAAATCCATCTCCCACCTTTAACACCACCACCATTGCCCTGATCTGAACTCATCATTGTCACTAGGGATGACAATGGGTAGGGTCTTATAGTACCAGTTCCCATATCCGTGTTTGAAAAAATAAGCAAACATAACAAGATTCATCCTAACTTAAGTCATAAATAAGCAACATTAATAAGATAATCATCTAACATAGCGATTCTTAAAGTTAATGTTATAATCGCTTAACAAAAACTCTAATTAAACTTGGACATCATGTGATGACGATACTCTCTAAGACCTATCATCAAAGTCATAAATTTATATAAGTATATAATAATTCAATAATTTTAAATCAAGCGAAACAAATACAATATAATATATGTTAAATCTAATACCATCTTTCTACACAAAACAATATTCAAGATTTACAAGTCAATCCAAAACCAAAATGAGATTTGAAAGCATATGAATAATATTGGCCGGCCTTAACATAAAAGTGCTAACATGAAATAAAATCAATATGATATGTTCTTAGTCCAATAACCTCAATTGCGACATCAAAACTTGAATTGGAAAGCATAAACCGTGACTGTCAAATACCTATTGAATTAGAAAAATATAATTTTGTTTTTACATAAAAGTAAATGTATAATATAAATTATTTAATTAAGTAATATATTTTAATTACATTGATATATAACATATATGAGATGTGCGGAGCGAGACATGGTAGGTGCTATAGTACTCGTACCTGCCCCCATCCCCGCAAAAATTTGTGGGTAAATTGTTGGATCAAGTGGCCTCGGAATAATTAAGAAAGGGGGGTTGAATTAATTATTAATGACCTTTACTAATTAAAATTTACCCTTCTTAGGCTTTTACTATATTGTTAAGAAAGTAAAGAACAAAAATGTAAACTCAACCAAAAGTAAAAGCGGTAATTAAAGTGCACAGCGGAAAATAAAGAGTGTAGGGAAGAAGAAGACAAACACAAGAGTTTTATATTGGTTCGGCAACAACCCGTGCCTACATCCAGTCCTCAAGCGACCTGCGGTCCTTGAGATTTCTTTTCAACCTTGTAAAATCCTTTACAAGCAAAGATCCACAAGGGAGAAGGGAGACACAAAAGAATTTAGGCGGTTAGTCCTTCGTTCTTTTGGAAAAGGGAGAAGAGAGACACAAAAATAATTCAGGCGGTTAGTCCTTGGCGAATTCTTTTTGGCAAAGGGAGAAGGGAATGAAAAAGATGAATAACACAAGTTTTGTTTTCAAGGTTTGAAAACCAGAAAACTTAAGAAAGCTTTTGACAAAGGAAGAAGAAGAAGAAATTCAAGAAGATGTTCAAAGAGACTCAAGGGTTGTAAAGGATTGAAATCAATGTATTCAGTGTATGTAAAATGCAAGTTAAGGTCTTGCTTTTATAGACTCTTCATGTCTGGTCAAGAAAACCATTAAAAGAGTTATAACTTTTAGAAAAAAACTTGAAAACCATTGGAAGAGTTACACCTTTTGATTTTTATTCAAAACTTATCACTGGTAATCGATTACCAAATCATTGTAATCGATTACACACAGTATTTTTGTGAAAGGATGTGACTCTTCGTATTTGAATTTGAATTTCAACGTTCAAACACACTGGTAATCGATTACCAAATCATTGTAATCGATTACACCATTTTGAAATCAATTGGAACGTTGTAAATTCAGTTGAAGCTTTTTGAAAACAATCTTTGCTACTGGTAATTGATTACAATAAACTAGTAATCGATTACCAGAGAGTAAAAACTCTTTGGTAAAAAGGTTTTTGTGAAAAATTCATGTGCTACTCAATGTTTTGAAAAACTTTTTAGTACTTATCTTGATTGAGTCTTTTCTTGATTCTTGAATCTTCAACTTGATTCTTGAATCTTGAAATCAAATTTCCTCTTGATTCTTGAACTCATTCTCTCTTGATTCTTGAAGTGTTCTTGATTCAATCTTGAACTCATTCTCATCATCTTTGTTATCATCAAAACTCCTTGAATCAATCTTGATTCAACATCATGAAGCTTGCTTCTACATAAATACCCGCCCCCATCCCCAGCCTTAATAAGTGAGTAATTACCCTCCCCACTTGCGGATATTTTTGCGGGTGCCCTTAGGGTTTAGGTCCATTTTCCCATCCCTAGCTGCCACCCTACCTGACAATGACAACGCCTGGCCCAACCTCCTCCCCTTCCAAGACAAATCAAAATGAACCCTACCCCTCCCCCCTCTTGCTCACTTGAATTCTAACCTAATTCAAACCCAAAAGAACCCTACCTCATTCGTCATCACCAAAACCCTAACCCAATTTGAAAACACTCGACCCAACCCCCAACGTGCTCACCAGAACTCTAGCTAACCCAATTTGAACCACAACGAACCCAAAGTCTCCACACCCCCACATGAACCATAACCCAACTTGCACTAGAGGATAATAAATGGATAGTAAAATGACAAATTCTGCGACCCAAACACGACGTGCCACCACCACCACTATCCAGATTCGACAACATCATCCTCACACCTAGGCTCCTTTGACGTTGCTTTTAATATTGTTGTCTGTTATTTTCAATGATTTTGTTGAAGATTTCATTGTTGTGCTCGTGTGTTTCTTGTTGCATTTCTTTGTGGTACTCATTTGTTTCTTTCTAGATTTGAGAAAATGGGTTCCATTCAATATTTTTTAATTTTTTTTTGCAATTTGTAGAGGTTTTTAACTGCCAATAATTTTGTTTTGATAATTTTATGCAATTTTTTTTTATCATTTTTGAACCACTATAAATTGTATTTTAAATTTTTAAAAAAAATCACTTAGGTTCGGTTAAAACCAAGTCTCACTTCAAGCCAAAAAAATCACACATTGATATTGCAGGGACGAAAAACATACAAATGTTTTTTGCAAGGATTAAAAAGTACTTTGGGTATTTTATAGAGACAAAAAACATATTTAAACTATATGTTTTTTTAAATTACCCATTTTTTATAATTAATTTTAAAAAAATTACACCATATCGGTAAAAAAAAAAACGACAGAATACACCCTATGTTCTAGATAGGCAAAACCAAATCCTAGGAAAACAAAATTCATTGGAAGGCGATGCCATTTCGGGTTCAAGAGTGTGCATAAACGATGCTTTAACGGATGATGATGTGCTGCCTTTGATTCTGGGGATGGTGGAGAGACAGGAAGACAAGGAATCGTTCGGGTTGGTTTGCAAAAGATGGCTTCATTTGCAGAGCACAGAAATGAAGAAGATCACCACACATGAGGGATCTTGACATACTCCAAAGAATGGCCAATAGGTTCACACGCTTGGTGGAATTGGACTACTCCCAATTCGCTTTACGTGACTTTTGTGCCATCACCGATTTCGACCTCGTTGTCATCGCCAATCACTTTCCATGCTTAAGGGTTCTCAATTTGTATAATTGCGAAGATGAGGTCAATTTATCTCATTTCTAATTTTATAAATTGAGTGATGATTAGTTAGTTTTGAGGACTATCAGCAACCCATTCACCTTTTTTGTGTTGTGGTTTAATGTTAGGTTAAACGAGAACATGTTCCCATGCACATTTTGTGAGAAATGAGAATTTGATGTTTTTGAATAAACTATTGTTTGGGTTTTGTCTTTGTAAACCAAGCACACACTAAAATTTGCAATTCAGATTTTAAGATTGATTTGACATTTTATTGCTTGTGTTTATATCAACATTTTTAAAATCGGACTAAATTGGTGAAGACATTGATACAAGGTTCAATAGTTCTAGTGGAACCATTTTTATATTTTGTAATATTATATGATATTTTAAGTAACAAAATCTAGACTTGTAAAAAATTAGGATCTAAAGGATTATAAATGACTAAATTATATGTTTTATTGATAAAAAATTAATAATAGTAGATAAAATAATTGTTATATATATTTGAAATATTTAAATTGTGTATTTTATTTATCTTAAAAAAATTAGATTAAATAAAAACATAAAAAAATAATAAAAATTAAGAAGATCAGTTCGATACATATTCTTTGTGTCGGTTCAACTCTAGTTCCTGTAGACAAAGGATCAAGCTGAAATGTTTTGATGATGCCAAAGGATCACATGCTTCTCAAAGCTTTATTCAAGACAAAGAAATTAAAGATATTCAAGATGGATGATCAAGACAGTCTCTAGAGTCTTAGGAAGGGTATATTAAATAGGAAGGGAATTCCTAACTGAAGTAGCAAAAGGTTGGTTTGGCCAAGTAATTTAAGTTAAAAAGTGTTTTTCAAGAGATTTACTCTCTGGTAATCGATTACCAGAAGATGTAATCGATTACCAGTGACCAAAAATGATTTACAACAGCTATTAAAATTTGAATTCAAAATTTGCACTGTGTAATCGATTACACATATATGGTAATCGATTACCAGCAGTTATTGAACGTTTTAATTCAATTTTTAAAGCTAGTAATCGATTACACACATGCTGTAATCGATTACCAGAGGAGATTTTCAGAAAATATTCTCAACTGTCACATCTTTTCATTTGGTTCTTGAATGGCTATCAAAGGCCTATATATATGTGACTTGAGACACGAATTTGCCAAGAGTTTTCAGAACAAAAAGGTCTTATCCTCTTAACAAGCAAAATTGTTTTATCCTCTTACAAATTCCTTGGCCAAAACACTTGTGATTCAATAAGGAATTATTTGAGTGCTCAAATTGTTCAATCTATCTCTTTCAAGAGAGATTTCTTCTTCTCTTCTTCTTTATTCTGAAAAGGGATTAAGAGACCGAGGGTCTCTTGTTGTAAAAGAATTCTAAACACAAAGGAAGGATTGTCCTTGTGTGTTTAGAACTTGTAAAAGGAATTTACAAGATAGTGGAACTCTCAAGCGGGTTACTTGGGGACTGGACGTAGGCACAAGGGTGTGGCCGAACCAGTATAAATCTGAGTTTGCACTTTCTCTTCCCTTAAACTCCTTTATTTATTATTGTTTTATATTCATATTCAAATTGTTCTAATTGAATCAATATTTAAGAAGTTCATTATTAAGGAAATTTATAATTTGATAGAATTTTAAATTGGGGAAATAGTTTGTAATATCTTAATTCAACCCCCCCTTCTTAAGATATCTGAGGCCACTTGTCTAACAGTTCCCACTCGTTTGACCAGTTCCCACAAATCTCTACCTCCGAAGCCTACTCATCTCAGAAGCCATTTATTGCACTTTGGTTCTCCCTCATGTTTTGCAAAACCTTGCTCATAGCCCACAGTCTGGTTCCTCACATGAGATGGATCTATGTTGTAAAACACTGGTATCACAATCTGTCCTTGGACTTTCTTGCATTCCAGAATCTTGCTGAGTTCACCCCAGCACCACTTTGAGGAAGCATAATTCTCTAAGAAGATGATAGTAGATACACGAGAATCTTGGATGGCTTTGGTGAGTGGAAGTGAGACTTCATCTCCTTTTTAAAGCTGGACATCTATATAGGTTTCAACTTTATTTTGCATCAAAGCTTCATAAAGATGGCTTGTGAAGTTCCGGCGGGTGTCCTCACCTCGAATGCTTAGAAAACATCATATTTTTTAGTTGACAGCATAGAAAAAGAGTTAGACGAAGAAGCAACAGCACTAATCATTTGTTGCTCAACTGTTATGAATTCCTAGTGCTCCACCTACAATGATTATAACACTAAACTCGAAGAAATGAAAAAGGCTTTAACATTTCATTTTGTTCTTGACACTTGTCTGCAACACTGTTCATACAGGACATGCAGGATAACATTGTTCAAACAGAATTGGGGTCAAATAGGGTTGGGACACGTGGACAAGGGGGAGTTAAAGCTGAAGAGTGTATTTGGACGTGGTTGGTGAGGTAAGGTTTGGCAATTTTGTTGCTTTAGTATCTAAGAGAGGAGAGAGAGAATCTAAGGGGTGGGAAATAAATCTAGGGGGAGATTTGGTCTTACGAGAGGAAGAGGGACTGAGTGCATAAAGTGAAACTGAAATGGGGTTGGGTTCTGAAGGTGAGGCTGCTGACGTTGGTCGTGGTTCAAGGTCGTTGTTGGAGGGTGGTTGTTCTGGCGGAGGCAAGGGACGAGGGAACTGTGGAGGAGAAGGACCATGATAGCGGTGTAGTTGAGACACGTGAATCACAGGGTGTATACGCGAGCTCTCTGGAAGGAGAGGATCCCTGTTGGAGGTAATGGTTTTTGGTATTCCATGGAGGCGGAAAACCTCAGTGGAAAAAAGGGAAGCCAAGACAAGAGCGGTGAACTTGGAAGGAAGGCCGATCAGATGCACGGACTTGCCGAGACGATCACAAATAACCCACACCACAGTGTCCATAAGAAGAAGGAAGGTGAGTGACAAAATCCATTGTCAATTCTTCCCAAATTCTTTTTAGAATAGAAATTGGCTGAAGTAATCCTTGCTTTTTTTAGGGATGTACTTGTTTTGATCGCAGATGGAGCAGTGCTTGACAAATAGTTTGTTAGAAAAATAAAATAAAAAATGAAAGAAAATAAATACGAAGAAGATGCACAGTCTTGAATTAAATAACAAAATAACAGTAGCAAAATAAATTTAATTGACAGCACATGAATAATGCATTATAACATACAATAAACACAAGGAAAAATAAATTAGGGGAAAAAAGATATAGCCTGGGTTGAAGCGCGTAAACGCTATCCTTAGAGAGAAAACGCCCCACTGCACTGGTAGGAACATTTTATTGCGCTCCTCTCCCAAGATACGACAACCTGTTGGTTCCGATCGTGTGCAGCGAAAGGATCCCCAAACCTTCTGAACACCAATGCTCTTGCTCTCATAAAAATAAGTTTTTTATAGGAAAAGAAAGAGACAAATTTTTGGGAGAAAGAAACCAGAGCTCTGTCATGTTTTTAGAAAGGAGGAAAGAGAATATATAGGCATTTTGCAACAACAAAATATGACCGATGGAAAACCAACCTACAGTTGTCACAACAAACATAACAAACTAGTTGACTCATTAAAACAAAATCTTAAGAAAATCTAAAATAAATATTTTATTTTATAAAATGAAATTAATATATATTTATAAATTTTAAATTAAAAACACAAATATTTACCAACATTCCCCCACATATTTTAAAATATATTTTCTGAAAGATAATTTGTATAAAAATATAAGAGAAAGAGCATGTGATATTGTATTTCGGTATAAGGAACCTTCCGGGTTTGAGCCTTATACCTAGTGTTTGTGAACTTTCATCCGAGAAAAATGTAGTGACTTGATTGTCTTGAACTACATATTCTTTAACCGGACTTTAGTACACAACCCCTACAATATTGGCGTTCAATTAGGTTCTAATCAGTGGTAGCGCGTTACACGGCCTTGCGCTTGTATCTTGTTTCATGAGTGTCACTTAGAGATTAGCCCATATCTCACAGTGGCGGCCCCACCACCACACACACTACGTGAATCATCAAAGAGTGGGTTGTGACCCCCATCCCTACAATAATTGTCATCGGATTCATTAAGAGGTATTTTTTTTTACCAAAAATACACATATATAAATACCTCAACCTTAATATTGCCACAATTTATAATACACCTCGTCATAGGAATGAGAAACGGAACAACTCCGCCAAATTTCATTTTGGTGTACTTTAGTCAATGTCGCAACCTACCCTTCGGCGGGAGGGCGACGCGAGACTCGCGGGATGCGTGTTCCACGAAAGGAATACGCGCGGAGTCGCCACCAACGTTTATTTGAGGAAAACGTCGGAAAAACCGGAAAAGACGCGATCTACGAACTTTTAAGTGAAAGGTTCGGGAGTTGTATTTACGCACGGGGAAGGTATTAGCACCCCACACGTCCGCCCCAAGGGACGGCAGCCTTTAATCGAATGTGCAAACATGACTTTGATTTTTTATGTTCCCTTTTTATGTCTCTATATCCTTTATACCCTTTTTATATTTTCTCTTTTTGTGGTCGACAAGGGTGTTTACCTTTGCTCCTACGTATTCCTCAATTTGTGATGAGGAAATCAGACCTACGTAGTTCTTTTGGAACAAAGTATTTGGTTAAGTTGTTTTTTTTGTCTTTTTTGCAAAATATGTTTTTATTGAACAAAAGGTCATTTAAGGTGTTGAACCATTAAATGGTCTTTTGATTTTGAAAGGAGAGAAATGTTAAGGCGTTGGACCATTAACGATCTTTTGATTTTGGAAGGAGAGAAACATTAAGGCATTGGACCATTAACAATCTCTTGTTTTTGAAAGGAGAGAAACGTTAAGGCATTGGACCATTAACGATCTCTTGGGGTGGTCGACAAAAGCGGGGCTTTTGCTCCTACGTATCCTCAATTGCGATGAGGAAATCAGACCTACGTAGTTCTTGCTTATCAAGTGATTCTTTTTTATTTTAAGAGGTGATCATTTTAAGGCGTTGGACCTTAAAAATGATCCATTTTACTTAGTGAGAAATTGAAATGACAAACTTCCAAAGCCTATTTTTGTGGACGAGCTTGACTAGGCGAGTTGATTTTAGCCTTAGTTTCACTTTAGTTATTAATCAATTCGATTAAGAATGAGAAATCCCCAAGAGAAAACGTCCGATTGATTTTCCGCTTTATTTTACTAAAAGAAGTTTTTTTGATTATTATATTATTTTTTACCTCTTTTTGATTTCCAACGTGGTTACGGCACGACCGAACGGTCGGAATTTATTTTAACCGAAGTTAACGGATAATACAATTCAAACGTTCGGTGGAAATTTATTTTATTTTTAAGTTAAGCGAGAAATGACTTAAGTAAAATGGCTTAAGCATGTCAAGAGGGGGTATAAAAAGTAAACAAAACGAG
This sequence comes from Glycine max, assembly GCF_000004515.6. NCBI lineage: Eukaryota > Viridiplantae > Streptophyta > Magnoliopsida > Fabales > Fabaceae > Glycine > Glycine max. Next base: position 30,762,991 of record NC_038253.2, on the reverse strand, counting down.
AATAAAAATGCACGAAACACAATGTGGACCACTACGGGTACATAGAATGAATCGAAAAGCTTGGTTCGAGGTACTTACCCGTTGAAGATCGAAGAACGATGAAGAACGAATGAAGAACGTCGAAGAACGATTGAAATCTTTGCGAAATTCCTCACGGAAAACGTTACGGAAACGTTTCGGAAGCGCCTCGGCTTAGATTTTCTTCACGGAAACAATTTTTCCAAGCAAATTCTAAAGAGAGAGAAGTGCCTAAGGGGCTGGATCCCTTCCTTCTTGCATTCCTCCCCTATTTATAGCAAAATAGGGGAGGTGGTTGCCGCCCAGCTCGCCCAGGCGAGCAGGGTTGCTTCCTCCAGAAGCAACCGCCTTCTGGAGGAATCTTCTGGAGGGCCCAAATGGGCCTGGGTGCTATTTGCACCCCCATTTTTACTAAGCACCCCCCCCCCTCTGCTGTTTTTTGGTGATTCTTTTTTCGTAAAGTTACGGAAACTTACGAATTTCGTAACGATACTTGTTTTCTTTCCGTAATGTTACGGAACCTTGCGGATTACATAATCATCCCCTTTTTGACTTACGGAATGTTACGGAACCTCACTTAATTATGCAACGATGCTTCCATTTGATTTCCGGTGTGTCACGGAAACTTACGGATTGTGCATCAATATTTTTTTGGTTTTTCGGCATGTCCTGGAATTTCACAAATTGCCTAATGATGGGTGCCAAGCACCTCACGAGGACCAAAGAATGGTCGCACGTCATCGAGCAAAGGTCCCCGGACGAAATTAGGGTATGACAGTTGCCCCTCTTTACTTGTCTTTTATTGGAGATAAAAGGAAAGTAAAGATAAGACACTAATTTCGTCCCTCTCGATTTGACGAGAGTTGCAGGTGACCATAAAATCTCCACATGCAAATGACTTGTTGTTCCCAAAATTTCACAAATTGCCTAATGATGGGTGCCAAGCACCTCACAAGGACCAAAGAATGGTCGCTTGTCATCAAGCAAAGGTCCCCGAAAATCAGTGTATGACACTAATTTCGTTCCTCTCGGTTGACGAGAGTCGCGGGTGACCATGACTTGTCGCTCCTAGAATTTCACAAATTGCCTAATGATGGATGCCAAGCATCTCACAAGGACCAAAGAATGGTCGCATGTCATCAAGCAAAGGTCCCCGAAAATCAGTGTATGACACTAATTTCGCTCCTCTCGACTTGGCGAGAGTCGCGGGCGACCATGAAATTTCCGCATGTAAATGACTTGTTGTTCCCGGAGGAACAAAAGGTGCAGAAGACTATGTCAGTCCCTGCATGCTATCAAGCGTTCTGTCTTACAGATAGCAAAAGAATGTTTATACGGATAACCACTCGGGTATTTCCGCGTATCATCGGGCCCGCCGCCTCTGGATGATACAAGGGTGCAGAATGACCAAACTTGGTCTCTGCTTGTCATCGGGCCCGCCGTCTCTGGATGACAAAAGGGTGCGAATAACCATAAGGTATCTCCGCGTATCATGGGTGCAGAATGACCAAACTTGGTCTCTGCTTGTCATCGGGCCCGCCGCCTCTGGATGACAAAAGGGTGCGAATAACCATAAGGTATCTCCGCGTATCATGGGTGCAGAATGACCAAACTTGGTCTCCGCTTGTCATCGGGCCCGCCGCCTCTGGATGACAAAAGGGTGCGAATAACCATAAGGTATCTTCGCGTATCAAGGGTGCAGAATGACCAAACTTGGTCTCTGCTTGTCATCGGGCCCGCCGCCTCTGGATGACAAAAGGGTGCGGATAACTGTAAGGTATCTCCGCGTATCATCGGGCCCGCCGCCTCTGGATGATACAAGGGTGCAGAATGACCAAATTTGGTCTCTGCTTGTCATCGGGCCCGCCGCCTCTGGATGACAAAAGGGTGCGGATAACCGTAAGGTATCTCCGCGTATCATCGGGCCCGCCGCCTCTGGATGATACAAGGGTGCAGAATGACCAAATTTGGTCTCTGCTTGTCATCGGGCCCGCCGCCTCTGGATGACAAAAGGGTGCGGATAACCGTAAGGTATCTCCGCGTATCATCGGGCCCGCCGCCTCTGGATGATACAAGGGTGCATGTCACATGACCTCAGGGTCAGTATGACAAAGATTATGGGGCGGCCGACAAAAGCAAGGCTCTTGCTCCTACGTATCCTCCAATGAGGAATTCAGACCTACGTAGTTCTTGATAACTTGTGAGACTTGAAAAGTCTCCATCGGAAAATGCTGACATCTCCGGAAAGGTCGCAGATGACCATATTGGTCTCTGCTCGTGAATCACACTTGGGGTCACTGAATGACGAGGTGCGGATAACCGTAAGGTGTCTCCGCGGGCTACCAGCTCTTGAGTCATGGCAACAAAAGGCGGTGTGGTCGACAAAAGCGAGGCTCTTGCTCCTACGTATCCTCTAATGAGGAACTCAGACCTACGTAGTTCTGGATAACTTGTGAGACTTGAAAAAGTCTCGGTGTTTTCTCCACTAAAATGCAAACATGCTTTAGCAAAGAGAGAAATATTCCAACTGATTTAGAGCAGCATATGCTTTTTTTGAGTGAAAAACAATGCGTCTACCGGGGAAGGAGAGTCTGCTGATGAAATCTCCCATAACCATAAATGAGATTTTGGATGTTAGCATTTCGTTTCTAAATGATCATTTAGAGGAAACACTGGGTTCGACAAAAATAGAAGAAATCCACTCAAAGTGTATCAATCTCGCACAGGTAAGTGTTTCATCCTAATTCCGAACCATAGATATGTCATGACTTGACTTTGCAAATTATTTCCTATCAAATCAAAAATTACATGCGTGATCATGGATCAAATAGGGCTTCCCTTGGGAATGGGTTCTTTTGGTGGTTTCTTCTTTCGGCTTTTGTGTGTTTTTGGCTTTTGATTTTCCTGGCTTTTTTCTTTTTCTGTTTTTGTTTAGTGCGGGGCGAGAAAAAAAAGTCGCTAGCGCACGGGATTTTGGTTGGTAATCAAAGGGAGAAGACTATTTTAAGTCATGGTTTCCTTTCCTTCTTTTTGTTCATTTGGTGACAATTCTGTATTGTTCAGATATTGTCCGGTCCAAAGACCTTTCTGCACATTCCTTCTAGTTTCTTTGATCAGGAACTTTTTTTTTTTTTTTTTTTCTTTACTTTCTCCCATTCTTTGGTTGGGACTTTTCTTTCTTTTCTTTTTCCCTCTCTTTGATTGGGAATTTCCTTGTTTCCTCTTTTCCTTTCTTTGATTGGAAATTTCCCTTCTATTCCTTTTTGCTTCCTTTCCTTCTCTTTTTTTTTGCTTCCGAGGGTAAGGTTTATGGTGAGTCAGGATCTTGGCTCAAGACTTGTAGAATGGCTAGACATGATACATGTCAGGGTTTGGTTCAAGGATAAAAAGGGATGCCCCACATTATTTCCATGACACAAATGCAAAAAATGATGATTTGGAAACTTTATGCAAAACTGGTCATGCATGCACCTATGTGGACACTCAAGTGTCAAACTTTTATGGTCATGTGATGCTAGGGCTCAGGATTCATTTCCTCTATTTTAAATCAACCCAATGTTTCCAAAATATGTTCTTTTATCAATTTGTGCATTCATCCGGGTCCATTTCGGGCGTCCGGGGAAATTTCACAGCATTCACCCTTCAGGTGTATACACATTTTTTCAAAAACTAGTTATGATCAGTGAATTTTTCCAAAGAAAAGTTGGAAGTCATCTCTTTTCAAAAGCATGTTGGTTTTTCAGCTTGACAACTTATTTTTTCTTTTTTCTCCTTCTTTTTTTTTTTATCATTATCATTTGTTTATTTCTTTTTCTTGTTTGTTTTTTTTTTCCCTTTTTTTTTTCATGAGGTATTTTGCTACCTAAACATGTGTATATTTTTGCGAGGTATTTTTGCTATATACATGCATATCCAAGGTATCTTGCTACCTAAACATACATATATGTGTTTTGTAAGGTATTTTTGCTATATACATGCATATCCAAGGTATCTTGCTACCTAAACATACATATATGTGTTTTGTAAGGTATTTTTGCTGTATACATGCATATCCAAGGTATCTTGCTACCTAAACATACATATATATATTTTGTGAGGTATCTTTTTGCTACATACATGCATATCCAAGGTATCTTGCTACCTAAACATACATATATATATTTTGTGAGGTATCTTTTTGCTACATACATGCATATCTAAGGTATCTTGCTACCTAAACATACATATATATGTTTTGTGAGGTATGACTACCTTCCGAGCTTGTGCTCGTTTTATTTAAATTCCTAGGATCATGAGCAACTAGGTGTGTCTTACTATGAAAAGTGATCAAATAACAAGCATAGATTCAAAAGGTACTAGGTTGCCTCCTAGTAGCGCTTCTTTAACGTCTTTAGCTGGACGCCTTATGACTTGTCGGTCACTAACCTAGTACTTTGCTTACCTTTGGCTTTGGACTTGGTCGCCTATGGGTCGGCCATGTGTCGTAGGCAACGCTCTAACTTTTTTGTGGATGAGCAGAGGTGAACTCTAAAGGTGGTGGCGGTGCGTCTATTTCCCGCTGCCGACCATCCCAATGCTGCTGTGGTGTTTCGCCCTGCGCCTGTCTGGGGCGCAGTACTTCTTGATGAAAGCTCGATTAGTAGGGGGCCTGATGCCCTTGCTGGAGGTGACAGGTACTCCGTAGAACTGACAGAGACCCGTAATTAGAGCTTGACAATTCCAAGACCCTGTTGGACTTCTTCGGGTCCACTAGGTGTCTTGCAGTCGCGATCCCTGCAAACAATAGATGAAATCAGAAATCAGTTGAGCGATGTGCATACTTACCTATGATGACGTGACCTTGCCGGGGGGTTACGGGCACCCTGTAGGACTGATAGAGGCCCGTAACCAGAGCTGGAAACCCCAGGGCCCTGTTGGACTTTTCCGGGTCCACTGGGTGTCTCTTGGGTGCGATCCCTGCAAACAAATAAATGGTATCAGAAATCAGTTGAACCATATGCATACTTACCCATGTTGGGACGACACAGACCAACTGATACTTTTGCAGGGGGAGATTGGCATTGCGGTCGCTGGGCAGAATGTTGCTAAGTAGCAATGTCATCTATATCTGTGTAAGAGTGGTCATGTTAGTGCGCATGATCCGCACTCGTCTTTTTGCAGCGGCACGGGTGAAATCTTGCCCCGGTATGCATAGTAGTTGTGTGATAGCCTCCCTCTCTGGTTGTGCTCGCACAGTTGGCCCTCCTCCAATATCAGGGGGGGGCTCAGGAACCGTTAAAAGGAAACTACTGGTCCCTTAACCGGGAGTGCAAGTCTCGGTTAAGCATTTAAGGACAGAGGACCTTAAATTATCTTAAGGTGTGGATATGGAGCCCACTGAAAGTGAGGACGCGTAGTCCTCTAAAGGCGAGGGCGTGTAGCCCCCTGAAGTTCAGGACGTGTCGCCTTTCGAAGGCGAGGGAGTGTAGTCCTATGATGGCAAGGACGTGCAATCCTCTGAAGGTGAGGGCATGCCCCCCTTTGAAAATGGGGAACATGTAGTCCTCTGTTGGCGAGGACGTGTAGTCCTCTAAAGGTGAAGGCGTGTAGTCCTCTGTTGGCGAGGACGTGTAGTCCTCTAAAGGTGAGGGCGTGTAGCCCTACGAAGGTGAGGACATGCAGTCCTCTGATGGCGAGGGCGTGTAGCCCTCTGAAGGTGAGGACGTGTGGTCCTCTAAAGGTGAGGGTGTGTAGCCCTACGAAGGTGAAGACATGTAGTCCTCTGAAGGTAAGGGTAACTAGTACCCAAGGCAAGGGCGAGTAGCCCTCTCAAGGCGAGGACGTGTAGTCCTCTGGAGGTGAGGGCGTGCAGCCCTCTGATGGTGAGGACATGTAGTCCTCTCAAGGCAAGGACGTGTAGTCCTCTGGAGGTGAGGGCGTGCAGATGGTGAGGACATGTAGTCCTCTCAAGGCGAGGACGTTTAGTCCTCTCAAGGTAAGGACATGCAGTCCTCTGAAGGCGAGGATGTGTAGTCCTCTAAAGGTGAGGGCATGTAGCCCTACGAAGGTGAGGACATGTAGTCCTCTGAAGGTGAGGGTAACTAGTACCCAAGGCGAGGGCAGGTAGCCCTCTCAAGGCGAGGACATGTAGTCCTCTGGAGGTGAGGGCGTGCAGCCCTCTGATGGTGAGGACATGTAGTCCTCTCAAGGCGAGGACGTGTAGTCCTCTCAAGGCGAGGACGTGTAGTCCTCTCAAGGTGAGGACGTGGAGTCCTCTGAAGGCGAGGATGTGTAGTCCTCTAAAGGTGAGGGCGTGCAGCCCTCTGTTGGCGAGGACGTGTAGTCCTCTAAAGGTGAGGGCGTGTAGCCCTACGTTGGCGAGGACGTGTAGTCCTCTCAAGGTGAGGGCGTGCAGCCCTCTGTTGGCGAGGACGTGTAGTCCTCTAAAGGTGAGGGCGTGTAGCCCTACGAAGGTGAGGACATGCAGTCCTCTGATGGCGAGGGCGTGTAACCCTCTGAAGGTGAGGACATGCAGTCCTCTGATGGCGAGGGCGTGTAGCCCTCTGAAGGTGAGGACACGCAGTCCTCTGATGGCGAGGGCGTGTAGCCCTCTGAAGGTAAGGACATGCAGTCCTCTGAAAGTGAGGACACACAGTCCTCTTAAGGTGAGGGCGTGCAGCCCTCTGTTGGCAAGGAGTGTAGTCCTCTGAAGACCAGGGTACTAGTACCCGAGGGTCCATCCTTATGAGAAAGCAAGAGATCGACTCATCGAGAGAGCCGGTCATCCCAAATTCAAAAGATTTGGACATTTAGATGTAGGGAATCTATGTAGTTAACATGATTTTGAGGGATGCAAATGCATGCAACCTTTGTTGTGAAATTTGGGTAAATGCGGACTTTGTATGAAACAATGCAATGTAATGGAAAGTTGTACAATGTTCATGGCATTCTTTCCCTATTTTGTGATTTTGATTTTGATTTGATTTTTTTTTTTTTTTTGGAAAACACAGATTGACTGCCCTTTTGAAAAAGGTGATAATTCATGCAACCTCATCCTATCTTTTTGCAAATCTCTTCGGGAACTCCCTCAGAGTGTATGTTCTTTTTTATTTAGTCACTTGACCATTTTGGAGTGACGGCAATGGAGTCGTTTGATGTTTAATCAATCCATTGAAATCCTAGGGTTTGTCCCTTTTTTTTTTGTTAAAAACATCGATGGGTGAGAACTTTTGATCGACCCCTATGTTCACTTGAGGCTCATGCACGGTGCCCCTCATTGCCCCAGTGTAAGGCTTTGAGGTACCAATCGTTGTCTTTCGTCATGACCTTGTAGGAGGGAACCTATTGGGTGAGAACTTCTAATCTGCCCCTAGGTTCACTTGAGGCTCATGCACGATGCCCCTCATTGCCCCAGTGTAAGGCTTTGAGGTACCAATCGTTGTCTTGTTTTCATAGCCTCGTAGTGAGGAAGAATGAAAGAAGCAGTTGATTCTTGCAAAAAGAATTTTCCAAGGACGAGAAATAGTTGAAGGATTTTTTGATGGATTAAGTCAAATGACTCCTATGTAGAAGCAAGATGTTTTGATGATGCCAAAGGATCAAGTGCTTCCAAGTTTTATTCAAGGAAAGAATCCAAGAATCCAAGAAAATCAAGATATATGATCAAGTTGATCTCTAGAATCTTAGGGAGAAGTTTCCAAATTAAAAAAACAAAAGGTTTGACCAAAGAATTCTATCATTTCAAATTGAGATTTGCTCTTTGGTAATCGATTACCAGCAGCTGAAAAATGTTTATAACAGTCACTAGAAATTTGAATTCAAAATTTATAACGTGTAATTGATTACACATCGATGGTAATTGATTACCAGCAGTTTATTGAATGTTTTAATTCAAATTTTTAAAACCTGTAATCGATTACACAAGTCTTGTAATTGATTACTAGAGGGGATTTTCAGAAAATAATTTCCAAGAGACATATCTATTCAAATGTTTTATGAACGGCCATTCAAATGTTTTAAAGAGAGTTTTTATTGCCCAAACAGTTTTATCCTCTCGAAAGATCAAGAGTATTTATGAACTGAAATGTCTTATCCTCTCAAAAAGGTTCCTTGGTCAACCACTTGCATATTCAATAAGGAATTTTGATTGGTCTTCATTGTACAATCTATCCCTTTTAAGAGAGATTTCTTCTTCTCTTCTTTTTACTTCTGAAAAGGGATTAAGAGACTGAGAGTCTCTTGTTGTAGAGGATTCTTGAACACAAGGGAAGGGTTGTCCCTATGTGCATTGTTAATCCGAAAAGAGAGAGTGAAAGTTTAATTGGGGAATAATATTCGTATCTTAATTCAATCCCCTCTTCTTCTCAAGGTAACTGAGGCCATTTGTCCAACATCCTATTCTTGATAACTCACTTCTCTCTAAAAAGACAAAATGAGGTCACATGAACGTCTATATTTTTACTTGAAAACATAGTCAATCAAATGCCTTTTTATTTTTTATTTTGAAACTTATTTGTTTTGAACTTTACTCATTGTTTTACGACAACCCCACCAACGTGCAAGACGAGTAATCTCTGATTGAACGGTCTTGGAAGTCCAAACTCAGGAGCACAGGTCGCTTGAGCAAACTGACCAATGGCTTGCACTTGAAAATCCTGATGAGTCATTAGAGACATCTAACAACAGTTTTCAAAATTGCCCCATGTGTGGCATCTCTTGTCAATGTCAGGATTTACACGCGATTCTCCTCAAATTTCAGCCAGCCCGCATCAATTAGACCTTGCACCTTACGCCTGAGGGTCATACAGTGCTCAATGGAATGCCCCAGGGCTCCCCCACGATATGCACATGTTGCGTTCGAGTCATATCCTCAGAAAAATGGGGGTTTGAGGGAACCTAGCAGGGGTTATGGCTACCATTGCGTTATCAAGTAGATATGGGAGCAAGTTAGCATATGACACCGGAATTTGGGGTGAATCCTACAGGCTTTTCGCTGCAAAATTCATTTCTTGGTTGGTGTTTTTGGTTTGTGCTAAAGGTGGTGTTCGTCATTGGAAGTGCGGTAGACAGACTTTGTGGTAGATTTAGGGATGGCCTTTGTGGATAACTGGGTGGTGGGTAAGGAGAAAGTTTGTTATTGGCTGAGTAAAGATATTGTTGGGTTGGTGGGAAACTTGGCCGTACAGGAATGGCGGTCACAGCATGGGTTTCTCCCTCATCCTCACCCTCTTTATTTGCCCCAGTTTTCTCAGTCGTCCTAGTAGGATGATCAAATTTGCCTCTTTTCGGATCCACTTCGATCTTTTTGCTGGCGAAGACCAAATCTGTAAAACTTGAAGGTGTGTAACCCACCATTTTTTCATAGTAGAACACCGGTCACGTGTCTACTATCATTGTGATAATCTCTTTCTCTGTTTTTGGGGGTGCTACTTGAGTTGCCAAGTCTCTCCATCTTTGGGCGTATTCTTTGAAAGATTCGTGCCCCCTTTTTGCACACTTTTTGTAGTTGCATCCTATCCGGAGCCATATCAGAATTGTACTGACACTGCTTAATGAAGGCAACCATTAGGTCCTTCCAAGAATGGACTCAAGAAGGTTCCTAAGTTAGTATACCAGGCGACAGTTGTCCTAGTAAGACTTTCTCAGGAAAAATGTATCAGCAGTTTCTCATCTTTTGCGTATGCCCCCATCTTCCGACAGTACATCTTTAGATGGTTCTTGGAGCGAGTAGTCCCCTTGTACTTGTCAAAGTCCAGCACCTTGAACTTGGGAGGGGTGATGATATTAGGTACTAGGAACAACTCTTTTAGGTTAGCAAAGGCATAATCTTCACCTCCTTCAATGGCCCTGAGCCTTTCCTCTAGATGATCCAACTTTCCCATTCCTGCCATAGTCATGAGGGTTTTTAACCGCTGTGGAACGTGAGGGTTGTGGTTGTGGATGATATTGAGGGCCCTCCAAAGTGTTTTGTAGGGGTATACCACCAACTGCTTGCCCTTCCGTGGCATATCCGAGGCAAGGCTCGAAGTCGGCTAGATTGTGGTGGGGAATTTCATGTGTCCCCCCCACGGTTTAAGAGACATGTGCATGATCAGTTTGGGGTTGTTGGCTCTCAATGGGTATAGGAGTGGAGTTATTGACATTCTTATTGGGAGTGTACGCCACTTTGGGTGGCGTATAGTTGAGAGGCAAGCCATATGGCGAGAAGGCGTGCTCGTTTTGAATTTGTACATTATGGGGGCTGCCTGTACTTCCCAAATCTTTGCCTACCATATCTGAGGTTGGATGATTCATTTGGTTGATGCCGGATGGGGACATCAGGTTCACCTTAGCAACAACGCTGGTAGCGGCAATTGCAACCGCATTGGCTTCCATTATCTTCTTCACGCTCATCATGGCCTCCATCATTGTGGTCATTTGCTCTTTCATGGCCTCCATGTCGGCCTTCATCTTCTCTTGCACCTCCTCTGCTTCACCCATTACTCTAGCTCTAGCACGAGTTCGGTAAGGGTGCCGTAAAGCGTGTCCTTTTCTTTTTGATAACAATGATTAAGTTCATTTTATTTTATTTTATTTTATTTTTCAACGAAAGAATGCAATGAGCAATGCAACCAATGAAAAACATGGATGTATGCGAATGATGTACAGTTGAAGTATTGCGAATTTTTACGCAGGATATGGGGTTGAATCAATTTAGATTTTCAACATTGTCCATGACATCTTTGTCAAGGTGAAACTGGAAGTAACAAGGACATAAACAATCCTAAATATGTTTGGCAGTAGACGAAGCAGTGATGTGACTCGATTCATCTTTTGCCCCAATTTTACAAGACGGTTACTTCCATATTTCAACTTGACTTGATGAACCTTTTTGTAAAAGCATGAGCTTGGTTCAACCCCGTAATCCAAGGAATGGCAATTCTGATCGCCAATACTTCAACAACATCTCATAGGGATGAATGACTCGGGCATACTTTAAGCTATGCATGGAAAATGTAATTATGAAATTGAGATGCCCGAAGAAACATCCTTTCTTAGTTAAACATGCATTAGGTACCATGTTCAATCATTTTGTTTTTAAGTGAAATGGGTTTATGATCCCAACATGGTTGGCTCATGGTACCGAATATATGCAACTAAGAATGCAGTGTGAGTTTTCGTACTTCCCCTTTTTTTTTGTTTTTGTTTTGTAGAGGAAAATACAAGGATCATGTATGAGCAAACAAAAAGTATGTTGAACACATATGATGATGCAATGACTCATGCAAAATGTGAGGCTGGAATATGATAACGGACAAATGCAGGAACGATATGTTCATTATGATATTATGAAGAGATGCTTATGCGATGCATGATACGAATGCATTTTACGAACACGAGAGCCCGGAAAATTATCTCTTCTTACTTGCGCATTTGGGGGCGCAGTGCCCCATGTGTACAATTAAGAAGGTGATATGGACCTTCCGGCTTCCCGTGACAAAGGACGAGACCAACATACAATGCATGCTAGAGATAAAATGTGGGAGTGACTTGATTCGCACTGATTTTTGGAGTAAAAACGTGGGATAAACTCATTTTTTTCAAAAAGTTATAACTAGTCAAGATCTGAGCGACAATACAAACTTCCTAGCGGTTTCTAATCATATGGTCCATTAAGTCTATCATATGCTGACAATAGCTGAGAAGTCCGTGGATCTCCTCGGGGGCAGAGTAGGTGTCCGCCACTGCTTTGGCCTTGGCTAGCAATCGGGGAAGTTCTTGACTCCTGTTCAAAGTAAGAGCAAATCAGTTCGTCCACATTGTTGCCTCTTGGTGCAATGAATCAATTACCCTTTCCCTTTTCGACGCACGAGCGGTGACCTTGTAGCGGATAGACGGGCCTACCTTCTTGGAGAAAAAGGTGTGAAACCAGCCCCACCTAGAGAGCTGGAGTACAGCAAACAATCCTTGCATTGCTTTCTTCACATCTTCGGTCGAAGGTGTCATATAGGTCGGCTAGCATAGCGACAACCGGACTTTTCTTGTGGTTATGATAGGCAAGAAAAACGTCGATCGCTGCCAGGTCCACCAACCCATCCACATTTGGAAAGAGGACTCCCTCGAAAATCAACAGTGTGAGAATATCTATGAATGGGGTCCACTCGCCTTTATCTGCCAAGATTCTTGCTTTTACCTCCAAATATTTTCTCGGTATTCCGACCACCCCATTTTCGACTTGCCTTTGGCGGTCTAATTCCTGCGCCGAGATTTGGACTTTTTTAGAAATTCTGGCCAATGAGGGTAGAACCCTGAGAAGAGGTATGGTTTCCTTCCCCCTAGAGGACATCCTAGGATCTCTTCAAATTCTTCCACCATTGGTGATAGCTGGAAGTCCCCAAAGATGAAGCACCTCAACGGCTGACCATAATACTGGGCGAGGGAGGCAAATGGTTCCATGGAGACTTCTACCCTAGCTAGGTCCCAAATGCTTACCATAGGCTTTGCGGAAGGCTTGCCGTTGAAGTTAACCCATTAATTGCCCCAACTTTCGTAAACTGGTGACCTCTAAGCTCTTGATTTTGATTTGATAAAACCTCTTTTTAAGCGAAGGCTTTTGACTTGATCCCATGTTTTACTAAAGTGAAATAAAATCTAGTGCGAATCAAAACTCCGACATCTATCATGGGTGGAATGGATGAATGCATGAAGAAATGCATATGACACAGATGTAATTTAAGAATGCGGGTGCCCGGGACATTGTCTCCTTCTTAGACACAACGTCTAGGGGTAGCAAAGTGCCCCAACGTATGTATTTAAAACGGTGACCTGGACCCTCCGTTGATTTGTCTATAGAGGGGATCAAGACAGAACCCATATGTGATGCATATGCGAAAGACGCAATGCGGGAATGTACATAGCATGACAATGTTTACTGAACATAAGCAAAAGGGTATATGATACTTATGCATGGCAGTGTGAAAAATGGCACGCAGCGTGTTTGCTCCGTGCCCCTATTTAAGGGACCTATAAGGGAGAGAACTAACTAGGCATTTAGCGATAACCCCCCCAAGGTAGTCATATCTCTCTTGATGGTTTCTAGAGGTATTATCCTCTTTGAAGAACATATTGTAGCAGTAGGGACTACTAGCAACAATAGGTTTTCAAAGAGAAAAGCTCTAGATGAGGGTTCACTGTAATCAAGCAAGTCGGAGACCTAGCATGATCACAGATTCGCCTCCACTCCTTATGTTCCCATGAACCCGGGTATAGGGCCCCTTTTCACTCACTGTGTGTGCAAATAGTGTTAGTGTTTGTGTGCATCAAATGAATAAATATTTACCTCATGCATACATTTTAAAACGCACTAAAAGCAATAAAGAGCTTATACACACAAGAACATAATGAAGGGAAACTAACAAAGGGATAAGTCATGGTAAAACATTGCACAAAATTAAATGGCCTAACTCTCTAAAAACAGTCCCCAGTGGAGTCGCCAACTGTCGCAACCTACCCTTCGGCGGGAGGGCGACGCGAGACTCGCGGGATGCGTGTTCCACGAAAGGAATACGCGCGGAGTCGCCACCAACGTTTATTTGAGGAAAACGTCGGAAAAACCGGAAAAGACGCGATCTACGAACTTTTAAGTGAAAGGTTCGGGAGTTGTATTTACGCACGGGGAAGGTATTAGCACCCCACACGTCCGCCCCAAGGGACGGCAGCCTTTAATCGAATGTGCAAACATGACTTTGATTTTTTATGTTCCCTTTTTATGTCTCTATATCCTTTATACCCTTTTTATATTTTCTCTTTTTGTGGTCGACAAGGGTGTTTACCTTTGCTCCTACGTATTCCTCAATTTGTGATGAGGAAATCAGACCTACGTAGTTCTTTTGGAACAAAGTATTTGGTTAAGTTGTTTTTTTTGTCTTTTTTGCAAAATTTTATTGAACAAAAGGTCATTTAAGGTGTTGAACCATTAAATGGTCTTTTGATTTTGAAAGGAGAGAAATGTTAAGGCGTTGGACCATTAACGATCTTTTGATTTTGGAAGGAGAGAAACATTAAGGCATTGGACCATTAACAATCTCTTGTTTTTGAAAGGAGAGAAACGTTAAGGCATTGGACCATTAACGATCTCTTGGGGTGGTCGACAAAAGCGGGGCTTTTGCTCCTACGTATCCTCAATTGCGATGAGGAAATCAGACCTACGTAGTTCTTGCTTATCAAGTGATTCTTTTTTATTTTAAGAGGTGATCATTTTAAGGCGTTGGACCTTAAAAATGATCCATTTTACTTAGTGAGAAATTGAAATGACAAACTTCCAAAGCCTATTTTTGTGGACGAGCTTGACTAGGCGAGTTGATTTTAGCCTTAGTTTCACTTTAGTTATTAATCAATTCGATTAAGAATGAGAAATCCCCAAGAGAAAACGTCCGATTGATTTTCCGCTTTATTTTACTAAAAGAAGTTTTTTTGATTATTATATTATTTTTTACCTCTTTTTGATTTCCAACGTGGTTACGGCACGACCGAACGGTCGGAATTTATTTTAACCGAAGTTAACGGATAATACAATTCAAACATTCGGTGGAAATTTATTTTATTTTTAAGTTAAGCGAGAAATGACTTAAGTAAAATGGCTTAAGCATGTCAAGAGGGGGTATAAAAAGTAAACAAAACGAGAATAAAAATGCACGAAACACAATGTGGACCACTACGGGTACATAGAATGAATCGAAAAGCTTGGTTCGAGGTACTTACCCGTTGAAGATCGAAGAACGATGAAGAACGAATGAAGAACGTCGAAGAACGATTGAAATCTTTGCGAAATTCCTCACGGAAAACATTACGGAAACGTTTCGGAAGCGCCTCGACTTAGATTTTCTTCACGGAAACAATTTTTCCAAGCAAATTCTAAAGAGAGAGAAGTGCCTAAGGGGCTGGATCCCTTCCTTCTTGCATTCCTCCCCTATTTATAGCAAAATAGGGGAGGTGGTTGCCGCCCAGCTCGCCCAGGCGAGCTCAGCTCGCCCAGGCGAGCAGGGTTGCTTCCTCCAGAAGCAACCGCCTTCTGGAGGAATCTTCTGGAGGGCCCAAATGGGCCTGGGTGCTATTTGCACCCCCATTTTTACTAAGCACCCCCCCCTCTGCTGTTTTTTGGTGATTCTTTTTTCGTAAAGTTACGGAAACTTACGAATTTCGTAACGATACTTGTTTTCTTTCCGTAATGTTACGGAACCTTGCGGATTACATAATCATCCCCTTTTTGACTTACGGAATGTTACGGAACCTCACTTAATTATGCAACGATGCTTCCATTTGATTTCCGGTGTGTCACGGAAACTTACGGATTGTGCATCAATATTTTTTTGGTTTTTCGGCATGTCCTGGAATTTCACAAATTGCCTAATGATGGGTGCCAAGCACCTCACGAGGACCAAAGAATGGTCGCACGTCATCGAGCAAAGGTCCCCGGACGAAATTAGGGTATGACAGTCAACAAACAATTTCGTTGTTACCCGTTGAACTCCATTCATGGGATCACCAATCACACGGAGACGGGTGTCCATTGTTGTAACTAAATAATGGGCTTTAGTCCCATTCCCCTCGACGACTCAAGTACTTGTTGACGTGTCAACCCTTTTGTAAGCGGATCCGCAATATTATTTTCTAACCTGACAAAGTTAAGAGAAATAACACCATGAGAAATCAAATTTCTTATAGACTTATGTCTCACTCTTAAGTGTCTTCTTTTTCATTAAAATTTTGCTTGTCACTTTAGATATAGCAATTTGACTATCACAATGCATTGGAATTGGAGGTATACGCTTATTTAACAATGACAAATCACATAATACATTTTTAAGAAATTCAGCCTCATTAGTAGCAGTATTTAAAGCAATAATTTTTGCTTTCATGTGAAATAATAATTTGTCTAGTAGATTTTCATGATACTGCACAACCAGCTAAAAAGCAAAGACATAACCACTTGTCAATTTTATTTCATCAAAATTAGAACTTCAATTTTGTATCACTAAATCTCTCAATTACTTTCCAATCTACCAATTGCATGTGCAATATCAAACAGGCCTAGAAAAGTTTGTCAAATGCAACAAAGAACTGATACTTTGAGAATATTTATGTGAAGAAATTCCTTTACTCAAATTTTTCTTTAACTTGATGGATGAGTCATAAGGAGTAAAAACATGTTTCACATCAAAATGATTAAACTTCTTTAATATATAGCTTTTCAACATAATAAGATTGGATAAAAAATCATACCATCATTTTTCTCTATAAGCTTAATACCCAAAATCACATCTACACAACCAAGGTCTTTCATATCAAAATTTCTAGACAAGAAAAACTTCACATCATTTATGAAATTCATTTACTACCAAATATCAATATGTCATCCAGATACATAAAATGACGCATCCATTATCATCAAATTGTTTCACATACACACATTTATCACTAACATTAATTTGAAAATCATACAAAAGAATAACTTAATCAAACTTTTGTGTCAATGCTTTGGAGCTTGTTTCAAACCATACAAAGATTTAACAATTTATTTTTCAAGAAAAAATATTTTCAAAGAAAGTCACATCTCTAGACTCCATAATAGTAACATTAGAAATTTCATATACTTCTGAATTAATAACTAAGAATATATAAGTAGTATTATGTAAAAAATATCCAACAAAATATAATTAATATTTTTTTTTCAATTTTCCTTTTCTTATTAATAGGGATATTAACCTTTACTAGACACCCGCACACTTTAAGATATTTCAGATTTGATTCTCTTTTTCTCCATAGCTCATAAAGATTTTCTTTTTTGTTTATAAGGTACTCTTTTAAGAATACTACATGCAAAATATAAGGTTTCACCAAAGTGTTTATTTTATTATTTTTGTGTGTTATATTTTCACAGGCTTATCTTTTATCAATGAGTTATAAATAAAGAGACAATCGGTCAACATGTAGCAACAAAATATTTGCAGTAATAATAATAATGTTAAACAATAGAAATTAAAAAACCTAACAACAAATGTCCTGATTTTAAAGACTTGTGTTCACATGATCATTTGATCAAGTAAAAGATAACTTCCTAAGGCAGGAATGAAAGTAGTGAGATGCTTTTAGTTTTTTTTTTCACACAAACTAATTCTAAAAGCATTTTATCTTAAACAAAAATACAATTGACAAAGAAAATATTTTTCAACAATCTCATACTAATGTAAAATTTCAGGAAATACATAATATAATAAAAACATTTTTAATGGAACATCATGCATTGTGTTTTCATCCATTAATTTTTCATGCTTACTAGAAAGGAACTTAATCATATCCATTATAGATATTTTGATACAACATCATGCTACTGCAGAAAAGACTATGCAAGAAGAAAGTATAAAACATTTTTCTCTCTAATTAGAAAAATAAAATAAAAAATGAAAGAAAATAAATACGAAGAAGATGCACAGTCTTGAATTAAATAACAAAATAACAGTAGCAAAATAAATTTAATTGACAGCACATGAATAATGCATTATAACATACAATAAACACAAGGAAAAAATAAATTAGGGGAAAAAAGATATAGCCTGGGTTGAAGTGCGTAAACGCTATCCTTAGAGAGAAAACGCCCCACTGCACTGGTAGGAACATTTGATTGCGCTCCTCTCCCAAGATACGACAACCCGTTGGTTCCGATCGTGTGCAGTGAAAGGATCCCCGAACCTTCTGAACACCAATGCTCTTGCTCATAAAAGTAAGTTTTTTATAGGAAAAGAAAGAGACAAATTTTTGGGAGAAAGAAACCAGAGCTCTGTCATGTTTTTAGAAAGGAGGAAAGAGAATATATAGGCATTTTGCAACAACAAAATATGATCGTTGGAAATATGACCGTTGGAAAACCAACCTACAGTTGTCACAACAAACATAATAAACTAGTTGACTCATTAAAACAAAATCTTAAGAAAATCTAAAATAAATATTTTATTTTATAAAATAGAATTAATATATATTTATAAATTTTAAATTAAAAACACAAATATTTACCAACATAGTTTTGCATCTGTGTATAAATCGGGCCAAAGAAATGAAGCAACCAAACGTGCCGAAGTCAATTTCAGTCCAGAATGCCCTGACATGGGTGAGGCATGATACTCAGGAAGAAGTTGATGACGAATATCAGAGATGGGTGGAACAAAGATTTTTCCCTTGACAAGAATGAGGTCATCTTGGAATCTGGAATGGAGAACCTTGTCTGGAACTGTGGAATATTGGTGCACCAACTATTGACCTTCATACTCCTGCACTAAATAATTATGAATGGTGTCCAGCATAGATGGAACAGGAGAGCAAGTTATAGCAAAGAGCAAGGCATCAACTAAAAACTGCCTGGAGAGAGAGCATCCACCACAGTATTATTCTTGCCAGGTTTGTAAAAAAATTCAAAGTTATATCCCTACAGCTTGTACGCCCATTTATGTTGTTATGGCGTCTGTATTGTCTGAGGAAACAAATGCTTGAGACTCTTTTGATCTGTATAAAGGTGAAACGTTTTCCCTACTAGATACTAATGCCATTTCTTTATAGCCTCTGTGACAGCAAATAATTCTCAGATATAGGCAAAAGATGATTGCATTTTGGGAGTCATCTTTTTGCTGAAAAAGGCCAAGGGATGACCAGCCTGAGTCAGAACAACACCAATGGCCACACTAGAAGCATCAGTTTCAATGCTGAATACTTTTGAAAAATCTGGCGAACAGAGAACTCGCACTGTTTTAATTTTATTTTTAGCACTGTAAATGCCTCTATGGCTGATGTAGACCACGAAAAAGTAGTGGAACATAAGAAATCGATGAGAGGAGCGGCCAGAGACTCAGAATTTCTTATTAAATGTTTAGAAAAGCCCCTTATGTTGTGAAAGAACCTGGCTCCGGCCAAAGTAAGATGGCTGTAATTTTATCCAAATCTGGGGATACACCTTTAGCAGTAATAACATTGCCCAAATATTGAACCGAATCAACGCAAGAGCACAATTATTGAATTTGGCATAAAACTGGTTAGCAACAACTAACTGAAAAACCAGGTGTAAGTGAGTTAAACGGTCAGTCATTATTTTACTGGAAATAAGGATATCATAAAAAAAAAACTAGGACAAATTTCCTTAGAAATGGGTGGAGAATATTCATGGCAGACTGAAAGGTAGAAGATGCATTAGTGAGCCCAAAAGGCATCACCAAAAATCCATAGTGCCCATTACAAGTCCAAAAGTTTGTCTGTGGGTGTCTTCAGAAACAACCCGGATCCGATGATACCCTAAGCTTAAGTCAATTTTTGTAAAACCTGAGGCAGAGCCCAACTCGTCCAGTAATTCATCCAAAGTGGGAATAGGAAAGCGGTCTTTTACTATCATCGCATTGAGTGCTCTGAAGTCTACACAAAATCTCCAAGTCTCATTTTTTTTACCAATAGAATTGGAGATGAGTAAAGACTATGACTAGGAGAAATAATCCCATCTTAAAGCATTTCTGAAATCAATTTTGTCATTATTTCCTTTTGGGAGTGAGGGTAACAGTATGGTTTAACGGTGATAGGTGCAGTGTTGGATAAAAGGGTAATGTGATGGTCATGTGGTCTTGGTGGGGGAAGGCTGGTGAGTTTGGAAAAAAGTTGTGGGTAAGAGAGAAAGGTATGGATTTCTGTAGGTAGTTGTTGAAATTGAATTTCTTCAACAAGGCTTGGAGGGATGGTGTTTGGTTTTGGGCAAACAGGTTCAAATGACATAAAGTGTATCGAAGCAATTGAATTTGAGTGCATGAATTGGCAAAACTGGTTATAGGTAGACAGAAGGATTTGAGTACGAGGTTGGCTGTGAAGGGAGATAAGAGAATCATGGTGAAGGAAGGTGAGGCTTGGAACTGTAAAATCAGTTGAAACCTTCCTAAGAGTAGACAAGCATTGTAACCCTAATAAGACAATATATGCACCCTCAATTGGAAGAAGGTAACACTAAACATGGAAAACGTGGTCCTATAAGTAAAGCGAGACATTAGAGAAAAATACATGACACTCAATGTGATCACCATTTCCCACCATCACGGAAAATTGTTGAATGGATTGTACAGGAAGATTGAGATGAAAAGCTATCCTTGGTTGGAGGATGTTGTGAGAATCGCATGTATCAATAAGGATCATAATAGAAATACCTGCAATCCTACCTTGGAACTTGAGGGATTTTGGTGAGGGTTGTCCAAATAATGCTTGGGGAGAGAGTTAGAGGTGAATGGGCTCAAGTTCTCCAAAGATTTAAGTAAGGGTGTGATTATCCTCCAAAAAGCTTATTAAGGGATCCTCATCAACCTCAATCAGCAACAAAAATCTTCCATTATCACATTTATGACCAGTAATAAACTCTTCATCATAGTAATAACAAAGGTCATGTGCCCTTCAATCCTGAACATTGGCTGAGGAAAGGCGTTTGATGGGTAAGGACTGGGAATTTGGGGAAGGGGAAGGGTTGCGTTTGGTACTAGGAGTGTTAGAGGAATGGGTAGGGGTGGATCTGTAGGATCAAGAATGGGTATCTTTAATTTTATCCGCTACAAGCTTAGAAGAGCCAAATAGCAGTACAAACATATGTAAGGCATAAAACAATCAACTCGCGACTAATATCAGAGTGTAAAACAGACAAAAAATAGTTGAGTATAGCTTTAGGAGTTAATAACTCACAACTCTATTGGAAATCTTTTCATATAAGGCTTGATAATCATAAACAGTACTTGTCTGGCGAATCTCAAATAGTTTTGCCTGATGATTGGTGTAGGAGGAGTGGCCAAATCTAAGTTCCAAGGCTTTAGTAAAAGTAGACCAATCTGACAGTGGGCAGTTGTGAGACGTCCATTTGAACCAGCTGAGAGCCTCACCTTTCATGTTTCATGTAGAAAGAGGTCATAGATAAGCATTAGTCCAAGGGAATTTGGTAGTAGAGAAAATATTGCTCAGTCTGAAAAATCCAATTCAAGGGTTCAAATCCATCAAACTGGTTGAGTTGGAGTTTAGGTATACTATGGTGAGGTGGAGGGTTAAAAAGGAAGTTATTTATGAATGGAGGAGGAAAAGGGAACATAAACATGGGGATAGTAGGAAAAGGGTTTATGGGACATGGTTGGGTAGAAGGTGTGGTTGAGGTGACTGGTGGTGTGAATGTTGTTGTGGGTTTTGGCTGAGGATTAGTGGTCATTGTTGAATGTGGACAAGGTAGAAGACGAAGGGGAAGACAAAGGGGCAATAATGTAGGTGGGTTGAAAACTATGTTGATGTTTGAAGGAAAGGATGGAAGAAAGACCTAGACCAAAAGGAAAAGGTTGAGGTGGGAGTTGTGGGGGAATGAGCAGTGTTTTCAGATTTGCTAAGAAGGCCTGGATAGTTCTCTCATGTTAATCGATGGAGTGTTGCAAGTGGTGATGACGACTATCCGACAACTGCTGGTTGTTCTCCATCTGAGTTTACAAGAGACCAAGCTAACTGGTGAAGGATTGTAGTGCATAGGCTTGGTGGGAGTCATGAGTAAGGAATGAAAGCACCACCAAAATAATAGGAAGTTGGATAGTTTCCCTAAAGGAACTAACAAAAATGTAAAGATGAGCGTAAAGGAAACTGAAAAGACAAAATATTCATTTATTAGAAGGACATTGCATCTTTAAATACTTAGAGCAACTTTAGTGATAGATTTTAAATTAGGATTTTATATCACTTTTTGGTAGATCTCATAGCGTCACGTAAAATTGAAGGTTTTTTAAGATCTCTCTTATTTTTCCCTTTAGTGGTAGATTTCATTTTCAGATCTTGGATAACTTTTTGTAGGTCCCACATGGACTCTATTTTTAAATATTTCTTAAATAAAATAAAAAATTTTAAGTAATTAAATTTAAAGAAACATGCAAGAAAAAAATTATAAATATTAAGAAATAGGAAAATGAGCATAAATTTAATTTTTATTTATGACTAAATGTTAAAAAAATGAAAAATACATAAATTTGATAATAAAAAATGCAACACATTAATGTCAATGAAAAATCAAATTTTATTATTGTTGTCACTCTAACGTTCCCAAATATGTTCCACTAGGTTTGCTTGAAGTTGTTGATGAATTCCTCTTGAATGCATAATGCGTTTTGTTTGCAAATATGTAGCAAAGTTAGGTGGAACACCACAAGATACTTCAGCATTTGAAATGCCATTATCTACGTGATCATAATCAACATCGACATTACAACTGAATGTATATCGTTTGTCTTCGACAATCATGTTATGCAATATAATGCATGCCAACATTATATCCTTCATTGTATCCATGTTTTAGCCACTCAAAATTTGTTGTGATTTTTCATGACTCTCAACCAAAATGCTTCTTTTCCTTGACCAACACAAGCAATTGGATCAGTTGAAATGTTGCTCCATGAACTAATGAGGTGTGTATCTTCTTTAATTGCAAAGGCGACTCAAAGCTTTCTTTTTGTCGAAGATCCTCCTATTTCATCAACGACGATCTCGTCTAGCCCAATTTGGGTAGAAAATTATGGAAATTGCGAACCAACGTTATCATTTGAAACCATCATAGGATTGTTTGTTTGAATTGAATGAAATTTTTGCGAACTTTGAGAATTAATGGTAAAAGGGGTTTAAGTGTTTGACATAAAATAATTTGGTAATGGTGGTGGTAAAAAAGGAGGCAAAAAAAAAGAGGACGATTTTGTGAATTTTGGGATGAAGGAGGCATATTGTAATTTTGTAAATAATTTATATAACTTTTTCAATCAAATTGATTTGGATCCACTTCTCAAAAATAAATTAACTGAGATTGAATTTGGAAAATAGAGAATGAAAATTGAGTGTACAAATTTTGTGTGTATTGAACCAATTTATAGTTTTTGCAAGCTTCCAGCAAACGTCTTTCCAACCATTACTGTGTGTAATTTTTTTCGATAGTTATTGTGCACACTTCTTCCTTCGTTTTTTTTACCATTATTGTGTACACAGTAACAATCACTCTGTACACAATGTTTGCCTTCACTTCCTCTTCACATTTCCTTCTTTTTTTCAATTTTTTCTCCTGCCTCTCCTTCCTTCTTCCTTCCTTACTTCCCTCCCCCTACTCCTTCTTCCTCCCTCCCCCTTCATGGCCTCCCCCTCCCCCTCCATGGCCTCCCCCTTCTTGTTGGATCAAGTGGCCTCAAAATAATTAAGAAGGGGGGGTTGAATTAATTATTAACGAACCTTTACTGATTAAAAATCTATTCTTCTTAATGTTACCAAAAGTAAAAACAATAATTAAAGTGCACAGCAGAAAATAAAGAGTGTAGGGAAGAAGAAAACAAACACAAGAGTTTTATACTAGTTCGGCAACAACTCGTGCCTACATCCAGTCCCCAAGCGACCTGTGATCCTTGAGATTTCTTTTCAACCTTGTAAAAATCCTTTTACAAGCAAAGATCCACAAGGGATGTACCCTCCCTTGTTCTCTTTGAACAACCTAGTGGATGTATCCTCCACTAGAACTGATCCACAAGAGATGTACCCTCTCTTGTTCTCAGTCACAACAACCCAAGTAGATGTACCCTCTACTTGTACCACAAAGGATGAACCCTCAAATGTGTTAAGACAAAGTTGTCAGGCGGTTAGTCCTTCGAAACTTTGTGAAGGGGGAAACAAAAGAATTCTCAGGCAGTTAGTCCTTTGAAATCTTTTGTTTATGGGAAAGGGAAGAATCAAAAGAATTCTCAGACTGTGTCGTTTTGAATTCTTTGACAAGGGAGAAGGGAGACACAAAATAATTCAGGCGGTTAGTCCTTTGTTCTTTTGGAAAAGGGAGAAGAGAGACACAAAAAGAATTCAGGCGGTTAGTCCTTGGCGAATTCTTTTTGGCAAAGGCAGAAGGGAATGAAAAAGATGAATAGCACACTATTGTTTTCAAGGTTTAGAAAATCAGAAAACTTTAGAAAGCTTTTTTGCAAAGGAAGAAGAAGAAAAAGATGTTCAAAGAGATTCAAAGGTTGTAAAGGATTCTAATAATTGTTATGAATGAATTGAATCAATTGAAATGAAAGTCAAGGTCTTGCTTTTATAGACTCTTCATATCTGGTCAAGAAAACCATTAGAAGAGTTATAACCTTTAGAAAACCTTGAAAACCATTGGAAGAGTTACATCTTTTGATTTTTATTCAAAACTTATCACTGGTAATCGATTACCAAATCATTGTAATCGATTACACAAAGCACTTTTGTGAAAGGATGTGACTCTTCATATTTGAATTTGAATTTCAACGTTCAAACACACTGGTAATCGATTACCAATATATTGTAATCGATTTCACCATTTTGAAATTGATTGGAACGTTGTAAATTCAGTTGAAAGCTTTTTGAAAACAAAACTTGCCACTGGTAATCGATTACAGTAAACTGGTAATCGATTACTAGAGAGTAAAAACTCTTTGGTAAAAGCTTTTGTGAAAACTTCATGTGCTACTCAATGTTTTGAAAAACTTTTTAGTACTTATCTTGATTGAGTCTTTTCTTGATTCTTGAATCTTGAGTCTTGAATCTTGTTCTAGATTATTCTTGATTCTTGAAAACTTGAAACTTGAAACTTCTCTTGAATCTTTCTCTTGATTCTTGAATTGTTCTTGACTCAATCTTGAAATCATTCTCATGGGCTTTTTGTCATCATCTTTGTTATCATCAAAACTCCTTGAATCAATCTTGATTCATTATCATGAAGCTTGCTTCTACACTTCTTCCTTCTTCCCCCTCTACAGCCTCCAATGAACGTTACTGTGTATACAATGAATGTCACTTTGCACACAGTGAACGTTACTGTGTGCACATTAACTGTCAAAAAAATGAAGGAAAATGCATGCACAATAACAATAAAAAAATTGCACACAATAATTGTGTGAAAGACGTTTGTTAGAAGCTTGCAAAAACTATAAATTTGTTCAATACACACAAAATTTGTACACCCAATTTTCATTCTCATTTCTCATTTTTCAAATTCAATCTCAGTTAATTTTTTTTTCAAAATGGATCCAAATCAATTTGATTGGCAAAGTTATATATTTTTTTTACAAAATTACAACATACCTCCTTCAACCCAAAATTCAAAAAATCATCCTCCTTTTTCCCCTCCTCATTTTTACCACCACCACCACCAAATTATTTTATGTCAAACACTTAATCCCCTTCTACTGTTAATTCTCAAAGTTCACAAAAATTTCATTCAATGTCAGCAAGCAATCCTATGATGGTTTCAAATGATGACTTTGGTTCGCAATTTCCACAATTTTCTACCCAAATTGGGCTAGACGAGATCGTCGTTGAGGAAATAGGACGGTCTTAGACAAAAAGGAATCCTCGAGTCACCTTAGCAATTAAATAAGGTACGCACCTCATTAGTTCATGGCTCAACATTTCAACCATTCCAATTATTGGTGTTGGTCAAAGAAAAGAAGTGTTTTGGTTGAGAGTCATGGAAAATTACAACAAATTTTGAGTGTCAGGAACATGGATACAATGAAGGATATGATGTGAAAAAGATGATGGTACTCACAAACCAAGAGGCGGGGTGAATTGGTTTTTAAAACAAAACAAACTTTTAAAACTGGAGTTGCAAAAAACTTCTTTTGCATGGATCGTATCATAAAACTTTCATAAACCGAACTTAACCAATGCTGAATCAATCCACCATTTGCACAAGATCCTTGTTAAAGTTCTTTCTTTCAAAAAGATATTTTCTTGAACCTTTAGTAAACTAATTAAGACTAGAATGAGAAAGAAAGACACGATCAAGAGAAGAAGTACACAACCTTTTTATATTGGTTCACTCTCTATCACTAGATAAGTTAATCCAATTATTTAATCCAAACTCAAATTAGATTTCCACTATACATATAGAATTCTTACAAGCAATCTTAGTTCCCACCCCAGAAAAAGAGACTTAGGCACCCAATACTAGGGTTCTCTGTGAATAAGAGCCTAAGAGAAACCTACCCTTAGTCCAAACTAGAAACACCTATTCTAGCATGCCTTTAAAAATTCATGCATAAACAAGATAAGTGTAAAACCATACACAACAAAGTAGATTTAAAGATACATAAACCTGATCAATCCTTTTCACAAAACCTTGCTTTGACTAAATAAGGTGTATTCTCAAACTCAAGAAAGTAACACAACTCACTTATCACAAAAGACCTTCATAATCAAAATATTTGAAGTTGTGAGTTACTGTTTCTAAGCACTTTTCTTCTCTTCTTTCTTTAAGTAATAACAGCACGTGATCCTAGCTCAAACAGAAGCTTATTTCATTGTGTTATTAGAGAGAACACAAGCT
Source organism: Glycine max (assembly GCF_000004515.6). Classification (NCBI taxonomy): domain Eukaryota; kingdom Viridiplantae; phylum Streptophyta; class Magnoliopsida; order Fabales; family Fabaceae; genus Glycine; species Glycine max. The sequence goes on along the minus strand of NC_038253.2, from coordinate 30,736,611 downwards.
GGCTAATTATAGAGAAAACAGTTATAACCATTTGTAATCGATTAAGTCTACAAGGTAATTAATTAATTAATTCAATGAAGTAATTGATTAGATTATCTTTCTAATCGATTAAAGTGTTCTTCTCAAAAACTGGAAACAGCTCAAGAACAATGTTATCGATTAGATACTTAAAGTAATCGATTAAAGTGTTCTTGTTCACTTCTGAAACACTTATAGAAAGAGAAGTCATCGATTATATCACATGGTAATTGATTAAAGCAAAGACTCCTGAATAAACCAGTCATTGTCTCAAAAACAACTATGTAATTGATTACGATAAGGTTGTAATTGATTAAACTGATACGAGACATAACTCTGCAAGCTTAAGGCAACTTGTGTAATCAATTATGATAATGTTGTAATTGATTAAAATAGAGATTTTTGCCTTCTGAAGAAATTTTCTAACTTTAGAAATTTTCTTCTCACTCACACACATGATGATGCATGATGCACCAAAGATATGATATGGACCAAGATGCAACATTCAATATAACAAACAATACAAATGTCACTAAGAGAGTTGGACATGTAAAAGACAAAACTTCTTCAAGCTCTTCTTCAAGCTTCAAGCTTAAGTCTTCATGTTGCTCCCCTATCTCTAACATAATGTTGGCATGCATTATATTGCATAATATGATTGTTGAAGACAAACGAGATACGTTTAGTGGTAATGTCGATGTTGATAATGGTCACGTAGATAATGACATTTCAAATGTTTGAAGTATCTCGTGGTGCTCCTCTTGACTTTGCTACATACTTGCAAACAAGACGCATTATGCATACAAGAAGAATTCATCAACAACTTCAAGCAAACTTGGTAGAGCATATTTAGGAACGTCACAACAATAATGAAATTTGATTTTTCTTTGACATTAATGTGTTGCATTTTTTATTATCAAATTTATGTATTTTTCATTTGTTTAACATTTAGTCATAAATAAAAATTAAATTTATGCTCATTTTCCTATTTGTTAATATTTATGAAAATTTTCTTCCATGTTTCATTAAATTTAATTATTTATAATTATATTTAATTTAATAAATATTTAAAAGTGAGATCCATGTGGACCTACAAAAAATTATCTAAGATCCCAAAATGAGATTTACCACTAAAGGGAAAAAATGAGTGAGATCTTCAATCCTACAGGGTAATGTGGGATTCACCAAAAAATTATCTAACATCCCAATTTAGAATCTACCACTAAAGTTGTTCTAAGGGCTCAATTACTAATAATAGTCCTTGAACTTGAGAGTTTTGCTTAGGACACCAGCAGATTTGCTGGCACACCCAGCAAAATCTTCTAAATACCCATTATACCCCTGGCTTATAAGTATCGGTATCCTTCTTCATTTTGCATCTGAGCTTTTGCGTTCGAGCTTGTTTTTGTTTTTGTTCACCATCATTTGTTCCATTCGTTCTGTGAGAGGCTATTGGCGAGAGTTAGTCGTTCGTTGTTGTGTCATCTTTGGTGGTTGGTCGGCAAGTGATGGCCATGGCAGTGGTTGGTTTGGTCGGCAAAGGTAAGGTTTTATTATTTTATTTTGTAAATTGGTAATTCGTAAGTTAAATTAGTTTTACGGATTGGTAATCCATAAAATTAAATAAACTTATGGATTGAAAATCAGTATTAGAGTGAATTTGTATACTTCTTACGAATTGGTAATCCATACGAAGCTTACGGATTGACAATCCGTATGCTTCCTACAGATTACCAATCCGTAAGTAGTATACGGATTCCTAATCCGTAGGAAACATACGGATTCCCAATCCGTAAGGTTGATAAATAAATTTTTTAATTATGTTTAAATTTAATTTTTTAAAAAGTTTTTTAATTTTTTAGTTAGAAAAATTACAATTGATAAGCATAAAACAATTAAATAGATTTAATCAGAATATTCATCTGATAGTTATAGTTTGTATACTAAGAAAGTAATATTTAGGGTTTAAAAATTTAGAAAGAATTTTTGTTATTTGTTTTTATTTGTTTAACTTATTATATTAATAAGTGTAGTAAAAAATGCAAAAATTATATGAGTATAATTTTGGTGTGGTTAGGGGTGTTTTATTTGTTATTGAAATTTTGAAATATTTTGTTAAGATGGATGAAGATCAGTAGATGTATGATAGTGTAATGTCCTAAGGAGTTTATATGAATGAACAAAATGAAGACAAAGGTGATGTGAATGAAGAACATGTTGATTGTTCTGATGCATTCAATACTTCTCAAATATTAATATGATTTATCTTTATTAAAGTAATTAAATGAACATTAGTTGAAAACTAAAGATGTATAGATTGCATTGAAGGTGTTTGCTACCCATGATGATGTTCTGCAATGGGCTTGATCTGTTGCTTATGAAATTGGATTTGTGGCAGTGATTATGAGGTTAGACACAAATAATGGTATTAGAGGAAGGACCTCATTTGTTTTAATTGGTTGTTAAAGGAGTGGTCAGTATAGGGCCAAGAAGAAGGATTTGGTAAGAACATGTACTGGTAGAAGAAAAGATGGGTGTCCATTTAAGCTGCATGCAAAACTAGTTGTGGGGGGCGAAGGATGGATGGTGAATTTAATTTGTGGGAGTCACAATCATGAATTGGCAAAGTCTTTAGTTGGACATCCATATGCTGGTAGACTAACTAAGGATGGGAAGATAATTGTTGCTGATATGACAAAGTCAATGGTCAAACCCATAAATATTCTTCTAACGTTGAAGGAGCACAATGCCAATAGTAATACAACAATCAAGCAAATATACAATGCAAGAAATGCTTATCGTTCTTCCATAAGAGGCAATAATAATAATATGCACCAACTAATAAGGCTTATTGAACAGGATCAATATAATCATTGACATAGATTAAAGGATGAAAATGTTGTGTGTGACATATTTTGGAGTCATCCTAATGCAGTCAAATTAACCAATGCTTGTAATTTGATATTTTTGATAGACAGTACCTACAAAACAAATATGTACAAGTTGTTGTTACTTGATATTGTTGGTGACACCAACAGGGATAACATTCTCTACTGCATTTGCCTATTTAGAGGGAGAACGTCTGAATAACGTTGTTTGGGCTCTACAAAGGTTTCGTGGTCTTTTCCTCAGACGTGATGCACTCCCTGGAGTTATTGTTACCAACAGAGATCTATCATTGATGAATGCAGTAAAAATTGTATTCCGTGAGTCTACGAATTTGTTGTGTCGGTTTCACATTGATAAGAATGTGAAGGCAAAGTGTAAAACCCTTGTTGGTCAAAAAAATGCATGAGATTATGTAATGGAAGCCTGTGGGAGTTTAGTGGATTGTCCTTCTGAGAAACAGTTTGATGAGTGTCTTAAGAAGTTTGAAATTGTTTGCTTACCATGGCCAATGTTTATTGACTATGTCAACCAAACAAACATAATTCCTCACAAAGAAAGATTTGTTAAAGCCTAGACAAATAAGGTCATGCACTTAGGAAACACGACAACTAACAAGTATGAAATTTTTAAATATATAAACTTGTCAGGTTTTACGATTGAATGCATAAAAAAATAATGTGTTTCTTCTATTGGTTGTGTATCTCATATGCAGGGTTGAGTCTGCTTATTAGGCCTTAAAGAGACTACTACAAAATAGCCTTGGAGACCTATGTAATGTTTGGGAAGCCATGAACAACATGATCACACTGCAATACACTTAAATTAAGGCATCTTTTGAGACAAACACACATGTGGTTGGACATGTGTTTAAAATTACCTTATACAAGAGACTACTTGGCATGGTATCAAGGTATGTTTTAAATCAGATTGTTGCTGAGTTTGAGCGTGTACATTGTGCTGGCAAAAACCCTTCTTGTTGTGGATGTGTGATGAGAACTACTCACGATCTTCCATGTGCATGTGAACTATCCAAATATGTTGTTGGTACCATATTACTTGAGACAATCCATATGTTTTGACGGAGGCTAAGTTTTTCAGACCTAGGGTTATCTAAGCCCCAAGTATGCATAACCAAAGAGATGGAAACCATTTTCAAGTGATTTGAAGAGCTTGATGTTTGTGGCAAAGTTACTTTGAAGAGTAAACTTCGGGAAATTGCTTACCCTGATCTATGTGTGCTCCTCCAGAAAAGGTGAAAACAAAAGGTGCTCAGAAGAGACCAATGACCAAGCAACAAAGATCTACAAAGCGTGATCCCTCGTACAGGGAGTATGTTGATGCATTTACATTCCATGTAGAATAGTAATTCGTCAGTGAAACGTAGTGCATCATCATCTGAGCAACCATTTGAAAGAAGGACCATGTCGATGTTGGATCAATTTCATCCATGCATTCATGATTCCATTGTAAACATTTCTGATGTGAAAGCTGATGGTGATTGTGGATATCATGCAGTTGCTGCTCTATTAGGTATGGGTGAAGATTCATGGTCATTGGTGTGTAACCATTTGCTTAAAGAACTTCCAAAATGATCTGATGACTATATAAACTTGGTTGGTGGTATAGATTGATTTGAGGAATTAAAGCAGTCCCTACTTATTGATGGATCATCCATGGTATAGTATATAACTTTAATGTTACATGTTGTTCGATTATATTTGCATTCGCTAAATTCAATTTGTTGACTATTACATATATGTTACCATGGACAAGTGGATGAATATAACTGACATGAGATATGTCATTGCATCAAGGTATAATGTGATCCTTGTCTCTCTCTCACTCCGACAAAGCATGACATTTTTTCCTCTTAGAAGTCAACCACCAACAAATTCTTCTATGCATCGTGTGATATGTATCGATCAAGTGTATGGTAATCATTTTGTTCAAGTAAATGCATGAGTCATCCTCTCTGTGTAATTATTGTGAAAATATTTGCACCATGGTATTTTAAATGTGTATGTTCTTATATAATAGGTATTTCTAAGGGATAGTTGTTCGTTACCGCCAGTAGCGTTGTTATGGTCTACACATTGTCATCATTAGGCAAAGCAGTGGTCCACACCATATATTAGTAGAATGCAACAGTATACAAATTTTTCAAGGTTGAATACATAATATGTTGATTTAGATGAAGATTAAACATTTACCTACTTGTGTGCTTGTGATCTAAAATGATAATATACATGTGTTTCATTCGAGTTAACATTTACTTACTTAATGTCTTTACGTCACATTGAATCCATTAATCACGTTATTAGTGTTACTTAAATAATTAAGTTGGTTTCACTAATTAGGGTTACTAAAAGATAAACATAATAATGTAAATTCGTTATTAATTTAAAATTAAAAATATAACTTAAACAATTAACGTTCTTCAATCATATAAAATAAGGTAACTAAAATAACTCTTCATGCATCTTCAATGTGTTGCCTTTGTCGCGACCGCATATATACATTGTGATCCGCAATCACACCTCTAGCGATCTGCAAGCAGTCCTCCAAGATATCGTATGTCTCTATGCCTTTAGTGACTATCCTTAGGTTGAGCAACCGCTCCAACCTTTCAGCTATTGCTTGGCAATCCTCCTATGACATTATTAAAAACAAAAACAAATAATGTTAAGGGTTAATGAATGTTCACATAAATTTAGTAACAATTAGATTTGAAAACGTATTTTACCACTGCATGTCGAGGCGGCTCTACACCAGCATGTGCATCTTCAGCTACTTCATTCATACCCATTGTTGCTACTGGATGCTGAGTAACATGTGGTTCGACAAATGTGTCATACTACTACACGTGGGGCTGTCTAGGAGGATCCCTAGGCTGTGCCAGACTCATAAAGGGATGAGATATTAAGTAGAACCAATCCATGTAGTCTGGTGAACACTGCCTAAGCGCTACACATATCTGACCAACTAGTGCAATGTATTTGGAAAACTGAATCCATCTATCATCAATGTCTTCTATACAGAGAGAAGGAGCAGTAGGGTGTGGAGGAATGGTATGCACATACCCAAACTATCGAACAACCCTCTTCACTTGGTGTATGACAATAAACAGACCCCATCTAATATGTCCCAAAAATAAACAGATAACCTCAAACTCTATGAATGCACAATGGTGACCATACGAAATCCAACATACAGCATCAGACGTCAATCTATCCAACCGCCTACGATACATCGATACTAGTAATGCCTTTCCAGACTTCCAACGGTAGGCACGTGGTTTCCTCTCATCATAATCCTTAGCAGCAACAACATAACAATTAGAGGGAAAGTGCTCATAGATCCAGCATTACACATATTTTCCAAACAAATCAATTAAACACATTTCTCAATATAGAGTAAACAAGTAAATATATATTTTGAATAAAATTTCAAATGACCTATAAAAGTTTGATATATCCTGCAAGCTGTCTGGTCGTGCTCTTTGATGCATCATTCAGATTGTCATACATATGCAGCGGTGCAGCATATGAATGTGTGTGGCACTCTTGTTAGCAAAGAGTGTGCAACCAAGAAGATGCAACAAATACACCTGAGCTGCGGGTGTCCACTGTGTTGTGTCACATTTGCTCCGATATACGTCTCGCAGCCAGGAAAGTCGAACATATGCCCCATGGCATTGTATTGTCTCAGCTCGTGCCTCTTCAGCACTTACTTCAAGCAATTCCACTAGTTGCAAGATGGTATCGTCCACATGAAGAGACTCAAAAGTATGGAACGCGCCTGTAATGGGCAAATGCAGCAACATTGCCATATCATCCAAGGTGATAGTCATATCTCCTACTGGCAGATGGAAACTACTAGTTTCCTTATGCCACCTCTCCATGAAAGCAAACATAAGTCCCTGATCACCAGTGTCCAACAAACATGTGATCAGAGGACTTAATCCTGTGACAACCACTAAGCCTTCAATCTCAGGAGCATAATTTCAGCTCAAGACGTTCTTGAAATGATAATATAAATCATTTTAACAAAAAATAACAATTACTTACGAAAATAACATTTATTTAAAATTACAAATACCTCTTCTTGCTTCGTCTTCCTTAGTTTCCTCCGCGTCGTCGTCGTTGAGTTCTTCTGTTGTCGTCATTGAGGAGTCTCCACCGATTTGTGCTGCTTCTGCCGTCAAGGTAAGCTTCATTCTCGTTGTTAATGGCTCCTGGTGGTTGGTTTGTTTTTTGCTTCATATGGATCATATGATCTGTACGAGTTATACGGATCATATGATCCGTATGTTAATTTTTTAATTATTAAAAAAATGAAAATTTATTTTTTTGATAGTTATTTTATTTGTAATTGTAAATATATTATACGGATCATATGATCTGTATGTTAATTTGTTTATAAATATATTTTTTATCAAATATAAATATATTATTTTATTATTTGATTGTAAATATTTATTGTTTATTAGATAAATAAAAAAATAGTTTATTTTGAATTATGATTTTAAATAGTTATTTTATTAGTAATTATAAATATATAAATTTTAATTTTGTTTTAAAAATAGGTATTGTTTGTGTTTTATACAAAAATAGTTTATTTAGAATTATGTTTTGAAATAGTTATTAATTTTAATTGTAAATATATTAATTTTGTATTTGTTTATAAATATTTTTTTTGAATGAAGTATAAATATATTATTTTATTATTTGTTTGTAAATAGTTATTGTTTATTAGATAAATAAAAAATAGTTTGTTTTGAATTATGTTTTTAAATAGTTATTTCTTTTAATTATAAATATATTGGTTTTATTTTTGTTTTAACTCTAAAATAATTTTTTTATTTAGGAATGATTGTATTGTAATTGATTTAAGTATTGTTTGAATTTTGACAAAAAAAAATTATGTACGTAGAAATTTGCAGATTATGGTTAGAACTAAAGGTTTAGGTCGTGTCTTATGCAAAGTTATAGGAAGAGCCCTGGGAGAGAGGATAATTGTGATTCAGATTATGTTCCACAGCGGCGAAAGCCCACAGCATCCTCACGTAGGCAACGGGAAGCTGCCACTGTTGCTAAGGATGCTCCTCACGTGGATGACGCAACTGAAGAGGTATTCCAATATGCTGAAGAAGTTGTTGATGATGCTGAGGGTTTTCTAGGCAGGTCGTGTGACCTATCAGTGTTGACTGCCTATATTGATCATGTTGCAGTCATTGTTTGGAACGGAGAGGTATTTATAGTTTTTAATAAATTATATTTCAATAAGTATTTGTTATTATTGTTAAAATTATTTTAATTTTTTTAGGAACGTCCTGAATTGAAGCTATCCTCCTATGGAAGGAAGGTTCAGAAATTTGGGAGGCCTGCTGTTGAAATTGAAGGGCTAGTCGCTGGCACAGGATTAAGTCCTTTGATCGCATGTTCATTGGACACTGGCGATTGAGGACTTATATTAGCTTTTGTCGAGAGGTGGCATAAAGAAATGAGCATTTTCCATCTTGCAGTAGGAGAGGTCACCATCGCCCTCGATGATGTGGCCTATTTGCTTCATCTGCCCATCATAGGCGCATTCCAAAACTTCGACACTTTTCATGTCGACTAAGCGGTGTTGATGTTAGTGGAGTTACTTGAAGTCACTGGAGATGAAGCTAGAGCTGAGACAGTACAGTGTCATGGGGCATACGTACGTCTATCGTGGCTACGAGAGATTTATCATAGTAAATGTGAGGCCGGATACTGAACTATAGCAGCTCGAGCTTAATTCCTACATTTGTTAGGTTGCACTCTTTTTGCTAACAAGAGTGCAACACACGCGCATGTCGTGTTCTTGGACGCCTTCTGAGACCTCAGTCAGAGTGAAAGCTACGCATGGGGAGTTGCCGCCCTAGTGCATATGTACGATAATTTGAATGATGCTTGCAAGACGACAGATAACTTGTTGGATATATCACACTATTATAGGTAATTGTCAATGATTGTTATTTAATTGATTTTAATATTTTTTTTATATGTTTATGCAAATTTTTTTTGTTATGATCAAATTTGTGTAATGTTGGATTTATGAGTATTTTCCATTTATTGCTAAGGCTTTTAAGGACTCGGACTATGATGAAAGGTCACCATGTGCCTACCGCTGGACATCTATGAAGGCATTACCAGCATCGATGTATCGGAAGCGTCTAGATCAACTGACGATAGCTAATGTTTGTTGGATGCCTTACAGTGACCACCGTGTAGTTCGAGAGTTTGACCTCATTTCATGCTTTTCTGGACATATCCGATGGGGTCCCATTGTTGTCATACACCAACCAAAGAAGGTGGGGCGGCAATTTGGGTATGTTTAGACGATTCCTCCATACTGTGTGGGTCCAAGACTGTGCTTCGAAGACATTGATGATAGATGGATGCATTTCTCCGACTACCTTGCATCGGTGGGCCAGATTTGTGTTGTGCCTGGACAATGTACACCGGACTACATGAACTGGTTCTACATGATTTCACATCCATTCGTGAGGCCGACACATCCCGGTGATCCACCGATGTCCACCTGTCATGCAAGATGAGACATATGTGGAACCAGATATGCCTGAGTTCCCGGTGGCGGCAGCATCTATGGAGGAAGCACCTGCACAAGCACATTCTGATGTGGAGCAGCCTAGATATGCAGTGGTAACATTTTAATTCATGTTATTCTTAATTTCATTTAATTTAATTATGCAATATGGTAATACCTTATGCGTTGTTGTCAATGTCATAGGAGGCTTGTGAAATAATTGCAAAAAGGTTGGAGCGGTTGCTCAACCTAAGGATAGTGACTCAACGCACAGAAGCACACGAGGTCATGCAATAATTCCTAAGGATCGCTAGGGGTGCCACTGTGGATCGCAATGAATATGTGAGGTCGCGACGAAGGCAGCACACGGATCATGCATAAAGACTATGTTTGTCATTTGTAGACTATGTTTATCATTTTATTTTGTTTGACAACATTTTTGTTTTACCAATTTTATTTGAATTGTTTTTAATATTATTATTGCCAAGCATAAATCATTTAACCCTAAAGCATAACACTAAACCTAGGTTTTCATGTCACACTTAACTCTAACAATACACGTAAGACTAAACCCTAAGTAATATAGTAACCCAAAACAGTGAACTTTAATGTAAGAAATAATTATATATTAATGTAGGACATTACAATGTCATTGAAGCCTAAATGTTCACTCTTCACTTAAATCAACATAGTCTTTTTTCAACATCATCAAATTTCGGTACTGATGCATTCTACTAATATATGAAGTTGGCCACTGCTTTGCCTGAGGATGACAATTCCTAGACCATAACAAAGCTAGAGGTAGTAACGGACAACAGACTCTTAAATAAACCTGTTACACAAGCACAAACAATTTCAAGTTATGATAACATAATTATTTTCATTAATTTAAAAATACCATTACAATGAATGTACCTGAACAAAATGATTGCCAAAGACATGACCAATACATATTATGTGATGCACAAAAGAATTTGTTGGTGGTTGACTTCTAAGAGGAAAAAATGTCATGCTTTGTTGCAGAGACAATGATACAAGAATTACATTATACCTTGATGCAATGACATATCCCATGTCAATTATATCTATCCACTTATCCATAGTAACCTGGATGAACCAGATATACGGATGACATTTATTTAAACTAAATTTAAAAAAAAACAAAACATAAATTATATGCCATGGATAATCCATCAACAAGTAGGGACCTCTTTAATTCCTCAAATCTGTCTATGCCACAAAAGAGGTTGATATACTCATCAGACCATTTGGTAAGTTCTTTAAGCAAATGGTTGCACACCAATGACCATGAATCTTCACCCATACCTAATAGTGCAACAATTGCATGATATCCACAATTACCGTCAGCTTTCAAATCCATAATGTTTTCAATGGAATCATGAACAAACAAATGAAATTGATCCAACATCGGCATGGTCATTCTTGGAATGGCATGGTCAGAAGATGATGCACTACGTTTGACTGAAGAATTACTATTTTGCACAAAATGTAAAGGATCAACACACTCCCAGTAAGACGGATCGCGCTTTGTTGATCTTTGGTGTTTGGTCATCGGTTTCTTCTGTGCACCTTTGGTGTTGACCTTTTCTGGAGGAGGACACATAGAGTTAAGATCAGGGTAGGAAATTTCCCAGAGTTTACTCTTTAGAGTTACTTTGCTACAAACATCAAGCTCCTCAAATCACTTGGATATGATTTCCATCTCTTTGGTTAAGGTCACTTGGGGCTCATTTAACCCTTGGTCTGAAAAACTTAGCCTCCGCCAAAACATATGGATTGTCTCAAGTGGGATGGTACCAAGACTATATTTGGATAGCTCACATGCACATGGAAGATCGTGAGTAGTTCTCATCACACATCCACAACAAGAAGGGTTTTTGCCAACATAATATACACGTTTATACTCAACAACAATCTGATTTACAACATACCTTGAAACCATGCCAAGTAACCTCTTATATAAGGTAACTTTAAAAACATGTCCAACCACATGTGTACTTGTCTCAAAGGATGCCTTAATTTTAGTGTGTTGCAGCATGATCATGTTGTTCATGGCATCCCAAACACTACATAGGTCTCCAAGGCTATTTTGTAATAGTCTTTTTAAAGCCCAATGAGCAGATTCAACCTTATATTTCAAATACACAAATCCCAATAAAAAAATACAATAATTAAAATCTATGAATTCATCAACCCTAATAAAAAGAAACATGAACATTTTCATACATGTTTGTTGTTGTGTTTCCTAAGTGCATCACCTTATTTGTTCAGGCTTTAACAAATTTTTCCTTGTGGGGAATTATCCATGTTTCATTAACATAGTCAACAAACATTGGCCATGGTGAACAAGCAATTTCAAACTTTTTAAGGCAATCATCAAACTGATGCTCGAAGCGACAATCAACCAAACTCCCCCAGGCATCCATGACATACTCATGCATTTTTTTGACCAATTAGGGATTTACAGTTTGCCTTGACATTCTTATCGATGTGAAACCTACACAACAAGTTAGTACACTCACAAAATACAGTTTTCACTGCATTCATCAATGCTAGGTCTCTATCGGTCACAATAACTCCAGGGAGGGCATCACGTCTTAGAAAAAGACCTCAAAACCATTCTAGAGCACATACCACACTATTTACATATTCTCCCTCCAAATATGCAAAACCAGTAGAGAATGTCATCCCCGTTGGTGTCACACCAACAAAGTCAAGTAATGGACCTGTTTGTTCTGTAGGTATTATCTATCCAAAACATCAAATTACATGCATTGTATAACTTCACTGCATTAGGATGACACCAGAAGATATCACGTACAACATCTTCATCCTTTAATCTATGCCAATGAATATATTGATCCCGTTCAAGAAGCTTCATTAGATTTTGTATTTCAGTATCATTGCCTCTTATGGAAGAACGGTATACACTTCTTGCATTGTATATTTGTTTAATTGTTGTACAACTATTGGCATTGTGCTCCTTCAACGTTAGCAGAATATTTATTGGTTTCACCATTGACTTTGTCATATCAGCAATAATTGTCTTCTCATCCTTAGTCAATCGACCAGGGTATGGATGTCCAACTAATAACTTAGCCAATTCATGATTGTGACTCCCACACATTAACTTCACCATCCAACCTTGCTCTCCAACCACTGGTTTCCCATGAAGCTTAAAGGGACACCCATATTTCCTACTGTCAGTATCTCTTCTAACAAAATCTTTCTTCCTAAACCTATACTGACCATTCCTTTTACAACAAATTAACACAAATGAAGTTTTTCCTCTCATACCATTGTTTATGTCTGACTTCATAATCATTGCCACAAATCCAATTTCATAAATGATTGATCGAGCCCACTACAAAACATCATCTCGGGTAGCAAACACCTACAATGCAAGACACACAATTTTAGTCTTCAAAGGGACATTCATTTTATAAATTTAATAACAATAAATCACATTATTCCTTGAGAAGTATTGAACACATCAGAACAATCAAGATGTTCTTCTTCATTCACACCAACTTCGTCTTCATTTTCATCATTCATATCAACTTCTTCAGACATTATATTGTTATACATTTATTGATCTTCGTCCATCTTAACAATACATACACATGCAAAATTTTCAACATCACAAACAAACAACACCTAACCACATCATACATATACTATCACACAAAACCCTACGTTATTTTTTACTACATACCATTTTATAAACATTAAAACTGACAACCCTATATATTAAAAACCAATAACGTCAACTTTTTATACATACAATTCATAACCATATAATACATAAAAAAAAAATTATAATCGCAACATATGTAGTCAAATAAATTATTTTATTCAACTTAATTATAATTCATCAAATTATTACTACACAAAACAATCAATTTTACAACACAAAAACTCAAATAAATTATCCATAAATTACAACTATAAATTATCTTACAAGTCATACCATTTTAAAAATATAAAAAAAAAGTAATTATAAATTAATTATCAATCTACACTTCTTTAAACACATTTAAAACAATAATACAAATTATATTTTAAATAAACATATAAACAAATAATTTTTATTTAAAACAATAAATACTAACATATTTATAATTTAAAAAAATTTAAAATTTTAATATTTCTTTTTATTCCAAAAAAATTCAGTAACCGTATAAACCATACGAATTACTTACTTCGTATGGTTTATATGGATTATCTAATTCGTATAAACCATACAGATTAAGTAATCCGTATGTTTTATAAGGATTATGTAATTCATATAAACCATACGGATTAAGTAATCCATATGTTTTAATTTAACTTACGGATTACATAATCCATATGTAATCCGTATGTTATGCAAACACAAAAATTCTACGGCATACCTCCGACCGATGTTCGTTAACAACCGAACCAACCACCACAACAATCACCACCGACGAACCTCCGTAACACTTTCACCTCGACCGAAGCGTCACCTCTCTCAACAATATAAAACCAACACGAAAGGGAGAAAGCGAAGAACAAAGCATGGAAGCATAAATGAAAAAAGCTTCGAAACCAACTTAAAAAGGAAGAAGAAAGCATAGGGGCATTTACAGAATTAATTAAAATTGTTAGGTGCACAAGCAATAATGCAGATGCACCTAGCAACACCCTACGTCTAGATTAACCCAAAAACTATTGACTCTAAACTTAGCCCCCAATTTCACCTTCAACCGCCCTAGACAACATGTCCCAGAATGCAATGTGTGTGTTGTCCCCAATTTTCATAGACCAAAAATGAACACTAGTGGCAAAGGGGGAGAAAAACAATAAAAGAAATTCACTTGAATACCCACAAATTGAATTAATCTTTAAACAAGGAGATGATTTTTTTGTCCAATTGAAAAAGGTGTAGGTTGCTATCTTACACCCTTGTAAAAAATAGTGGGAGTATTATAGCAAATTTCACATACTTTAAAAATATTTTTATTGTTTTGAAACAACGTACAATTAATATTTACGGAATTTTACTTTTATCATAAACAATATTATTTATAAATTATTTTTAATTTTATGAATTTGATTTTTATTATTATTTTCTCTCATTTGTTTTAATTATATATTAGGAATATTCATAATTAGGCTTAAATCAGTTTTAAAGTAAACAATTATTTAATTTGAAACAACAACAAAATTTGTGATTCAGCTTGGGCTAGTTTGAGGATAATATCATTTTTTCTTAAAAAAAAAAAGAAAAATAGACTAGCAAAAACCATCGGAAAGTAGACAAAAGGTCAAGTAACCCATACGACCAAAGAATTTAATTAAAGTCATGATTAATTGTGAATAACAAGTGCAAGCACAAAATTGTTTTACGCAGAAAGGCCAAGGAAACATAACTTGAACAATTCGATAAAGCATAGTCACCAAAAAAATTAATTTAAAACAACCAAGTTTTTTTCTTTTAGGGAACACCCAAGAAGTTATGTTTTCTTCTTTTAGAAGAATGTAAAAAAAAAATTGTTCGAGATCATGGGTGTTCTTTCATCCATTGGGTTAGAGACTAATCACGGTAGTTATCGCTAGTCCAAAAAAAATTTATATACTTTGAGAATCAAACAAGGATTCTTCTGAAGGTAAAAGTTATTTGATATGTAGATAATAAAATTGTTACAACTTAACTTATTTATGAGCCTTCATTACAAGCCCAAATACAAAAAAGATACACAAAACACAACACTTTGTATGTAGCTTAGCCTAAAGCTTTGAAGTCTTGAAAAAAGTTTATGTTTTGTCACTACTAGAAAATAAGTTTTTTACATCAGTTATTTAGAACTTTCAACTGATGTTGAAAGTACCGACGTTGAAAGTGTTATCATTAACATCGATTTTTCCAAACCAATGTTAACGTAAAATAACAACATCGGTTATTTAAATAACCGATGTTATATAATAAAAAATTACACAAAAAAAGGTATATATGTTCATACCAGCGTTGGCAGTTAACATCGGTTTTTGTAGAAAGATGATGTTAACTGCCAACGTTAACATCAGTTTTTTAAATAACCGATGTTGTCATCATAGGTTAAAAAACCGATGTTGTTTGTGTAAGTTAACATCGGTATTTTTAAAAAACCGATGTTGTTATTAGGAATTTTTTTCAATACACTGTCTGTTTTTTCAA
Organism: Glycine max; assembly: GCF_000004515.6. Taxonomy (NCBI): domain Eukaryota; kingdom Viridiplantae; phylum Streptophyta; class Magnoliopsida; order Fabales; family Fabaceae; genus Glycine; species Glycine max. The sequence continues at coordinate 30,720,932 of NC_038253.2, read as the reverse complement.
TAAAACCAAAAATTAGCGTGTAAATATAATCAGACCACACAGCACAACATATATAATAATTTGCATTCTGTTTTGAAACAATTTTTAGTAGAAAAATTCCATGACAAATTTATTAATAACTATGAATAAAGAATATTCAATGTTAAAAGGAAACATGAATTGTAAAAAATGTAAAGCAAGCTAGTAAACTAATTAAGTAAACAAAAATTACAAATTTGCCTAACATCCTAAGTTTCATTTCTAACTTTCAAATAATACTTTGCCCATTGGATGCAAAGCGCCTTCAATCTCTCTGATTCCAATGGTCTAGCATCATTAAAATATTGCATGATAAAATAAAACATAAGTTAATAATATAATACCAATCATAACAAAATCAAATTTGTTTGAAATAAAAAATTACCATTTCCCAATTATTCTTGAAACTTCCTAAGATTATAGTTGACATCCAGTGCATCACGTAATAACCAGACTCAGTGTTTCCTTTTTGTCTATTACACTAAATACATAATGAAATTTAGATATTCAACGTTAACTACAAATTAGTCTACACAGACATAAAATATATATAAGTAGAAGCATTGTTTAAATCACTTAATTTAATAACAATCCACCTAGCACCAGCCTCGGAATTAGGTTGTGGAGTATCGTCAAGTCCTTTCAAAGAACTGTTGAATACAAACATGGATGCTTATTGTACAATTAAATATTGATGTTCCTAACTAATGTTAATGCAAATGTATTGAAAAACAACATTGACCTATTAATTATTCCTTTCAGGTAGTTGTCTGGCCTATTATGCAACGAACAAAACCAGACGACAAGATTTTCCTTAGGCAAAATGACGACCATTTGCCAATATGCACTGCAGTGGAGACCAATATAGGTTATTATAGTATTATACATTATTTAAATTCATTTGTCCAGTTTAACTTACCCATTCAGGTAGGCTCCTAGGTACACATCCCGTTTTGAATTCTGCATCCAATTCTTGATGTAACTTTATGATTCAAATTGTGATTGCCCAGATCTCTGGATGGACTGTGGCTCGTGGAATCCATACACATCGGAATTCCCCGCTCGCATACTTGTCTCAGTCATATGCCTATTGTTGTTAAGAAAAAGTAAATTATGTATGTATTTAAAACAATAACCTAGGTAATTAACAATAATCAAAATTGACTTACAGAATCCACAATTGTATAATAGAGATGATGAGACATTGACCATTGTGTGCTATTTCAGACAGATCTTCATGCTTTATGTACAAGGGGAAGTCTTCATTAAACAGCCCGAACACGGTAGCATCCCACATAACCTGCAATGGCTTCAGAAAAAGTTGTGGGATGGTCAATGTCATCAAATATAGGGGATCATCGACCTCATGATCCGGCCTCTCTGTAAGTTTTGTTGGTCCCACAGCTCCCTGTTTATCCAACATAGTTAATTAACAAAATTTAATTACAGTGAACAATTTAATTGGAAAAAAAGCATTTAATGACACTGAAATACCTATTCTGATAAACGCTTAACGAGATGTGTCGGCCAAGCAAGGAAGGTGTTAAGTGCCTGCCCCACTAACTTAACCTCTTCAGTAGGTATAGGAATGGGAGCATCTGCATCTCTAACCTCCTCAACACTGACCTTCACTTGATCATGCAACAAAGGGATGTTGAAAACAGTTGTGGATCCCTCATAAACTCTTCCTATGGCAACCAGGCGGGGAGGATTTTCTTCGATGTACAACCTGGTTTGTCTGAGTCACCCGTGTCTGGATCGTTCCCTGAGGGATCAACACAACTCTCCTTTGTGCTGACACGAGCAGCTGAAGGACCAACCTCAGGCTCAGGAGGCAGTGCCAGTCCCTGTAATTGTATTTGTGAATGAAACTGGGACTGCATCTAGCTGAAGGATAACATCAGCTGTCGAGTCACTTTTCTGTGATCAACTCCTCCAACTGTCTCTGATTTGTTGAGTCAACTACTCTAGGTCTTCGGGAGCCATCAAGGAAGACGTGCGGGAGGTCCTTGGAGCCGATCCAAAGTATTGTTTGATCGTCACATTGGCTCCAGCAACACGCACACGATCGAGGTGTTCTGGTCGCCCAATGGCAGCAATCAGTACATCTTGACGTCCATGGGTGGCAAAGGAACCCTGTGACGCCTGCTCCTCCAACGAATCCTGTAAAGAACATATTTATTGGTTTACTCAATCACACAATAAATATAAATAATTACAATTATTAATTGAAAGTGACTTATAATCTTGTCAGCAGTTTCCTTTGCTGCCTCAAACGTCATATGGCCAATTTTCTTCGTGCGGGCCATCTTCCATTTGACGTGATGTCTGATGGGAGATGGAGGATCAATCATGGTGTCAGTGCTTCTGAATTGAGCAGCTTACTCCAGTTTTTTCTTTGTCTTTTCATCCATCATCTTCTTTTCTAAATATTCATAACCCCCACGAGACAACACGTGGGGGGTAGTGTTTTGCTTCTGGATGGCCTGAGCCTTTTTCCGCACATCTTACAAAAATTCAATATTAATGAAACTCATTATTACAATGTATTACAATAAGTGAATTTAAAATGAAAATCACAAATTAGATACCTCCCATGAAGGGTCTCTATGGCTCTAACAAAATTGGGCCCATTTCGCCTTGCTAATGCCGTATTTTTCGCATACAGTGTCATCGACACTATCCTTGTCAACTACAAGAGCCCATTTTGATGTCAAATCAGACTTAAACTATCTCCACCACTCCCCCACAGTCTTAAGTATTTTCTTTTTTGTCCTAACATCAGATGCTTCAGGGATATCAAATTCAACCTAACAAACAAAAAATTAGGTTTTATTGTTACTAAATTAAAAATTTTGGCTAATAAACAATATGCAACATGAAAACTAAAATACCTGAACATCATCCCATATCAAATCCTTCTGAGCAGCAGGGACTTGCTTCCAATTCTCGTATGTCACATCAACCTTATCACGAGCGATGATCCCCAAATATGTTCTTAACTTCTTTTTGTGGGGACCGTCGGCCTTCCCGGTTGCAGGATCGACATGGACCACCAAACAATATGCAACATGAAAACCAAAATACCTGAATATCCTCCCATATCAAATCCTTCTAAGCAGCAGGGACTTGCTTCCAATTCTCGTATGTCACATCGACCTTATCGCGAGTGACGATCCCCAAATATGTTCTTAACTTTTTGTGGGGACCATTGGCCTTCCCGGTCACAGGATCGACATGGACCAGTGGTCTCTCTGCCCCAACTGGTCTAGTCGCCAATGATCTTAGCCCTGTGGCTTTTCTTGTCTGCTTCAAAATAGACGACGATTGTGATGCTGCACCAGTGGGCGGAGGGGGAGGAGGAGAGCTGGGTGGAGTAGCCATTTTCTTGAAAAGAAAAAATATTAGTTAATTAAAATTATCACAAAACTGAATAAGTTATGCAAATGAATGAACTAAAATCAAATACATAATAAGAAAATTACATTAGACGATGTTAATTAATTCTCCTTCATCATGATCATTATGATTAGCATGAACGTCGTCAGCTTCTTCTTCTCTGATGACGTTAGGCGACATTTGTGTGGACAAAGGACTAACATAAGTATCAATGTACGAATCATCATCTTCAACATAACACCAATTGTTTTCCCGTGTAGAACCACTGACCACCTTTCATCACAAGGGTTTTGGACATAAAATACTTGTTTAGCTTGTTCTGCCATGATGAAAGGGTTATTCTGGTAAACGTGTTTCTTTAGATCTACCAACGTAAATCCTACATCATCGGTCCGTACACCGATGTTGCTATCAACCCATTTACATTTGAAAACACAAATAGTAAATTTGACATGGTGAAGCTCCCAAATTTCTTCAATGAACCCAAAGTAAAGGATGGAAGCTACACAGGGATTGTCATCATGTACATTGGCGAAGTGTTGAGATTCAGCCCTTAGGGTGACCCCACTATTTTGCATTGTACTTTTCTCGTCTTGTGCTTTTGAATAAAAGGAACACTTGTTTATATCGTATCCTTGCCAAGTTATAACATTTCTTTTAGGCCCATCTGCTAGCTTTCTTAACATTTCAATAGCATTATCATCAACAAAGATTATATCTTTAAACCAATCTAGGAAAGTCTTGTTATGCTTTTTCAAGACCCAGTTCTTTGACATTTTTGGATTACTTTCTTTCACTAAACCTTCATGCCGAAGTATGTATGGCAAAACTCCATTACTGTTATTCAACACATACAAGTAAGCTTGTAAAAAATCTTCTAGAGTTGGAGTCATAACATGCAGTCCTCTTGAACCCTTACCGCCCACTCTTTCATCATACCGAGACTCGGGAAGCCCAACAGGTTTAGCCTTTTCAATGTACTCTGAACATGAATCCCGCTGGTTGGTTTGCACCAACCAAGCGGATATGACTGGAAGGCTTCTTGCCAGTTCATTGGCTCTTTAAAGTCGCATCTTTCACTATCTTATTGTTCGTATCTTACTCCCAAGATCTTCAAACCTTGCACAGGTTTCTGAAGAAGATCTTATAGTCATGTGGGCCTTTCATATCAGCCGACAAATTGATTGGGCACATTTAGTCCGGTATTGCATGCATAAGGCATTGCGATTAAATGCTCCTTTACCATATCCACATTTAGTCACTCTTTCCCTTCAACATTTTAACATCCCTCTTGATTCTGAACCTTATGTTCCAATCAAGAGATCTTTCTTGATCGGTGTTGTTGTGGTTGCGTCCTTTGGTTACCGCAAAGAGCGTGATGGCTCTTGGGTAAAAAAGGGTACTCAACCAAATGATGATGAAGGACAATTACCAATTGAAGGGGACTCATCTCTCCTTCAAAGTATTTTGGACAGTTTTGATGGACTCCAAACCTATGTTGGTGAAAGGTTTGATGCTTTGGAACAACAAGTGGACATGTGATTTGATGCAATGGACTCAAGGATCATAAAGGTTGAAGAAGATGTCACCATCATTCGTGACTGCCTTGATTTACCTCCACCACCATCAGTTTAGACTTTATTATTATTATTATTATTATTATTATGTTTTGTTTCTAAAGCCTTGTATTTGGCTATATGCTTATGACATTTGAACACTTAGTAGTTTTAATATTTGCTTAGTATGCTGGATATTTATGGATTGTGATATATGACTATGTGGTTTGCATTATAATTTGGTTTATGTCTTGCTTCATGAATGGTTTAGAATCTTTTATGTTTACTTTACAAAATATGCTTTGTGTATGTTTTTCAAAAGCTTTAAAATTAAGCATAAATTCAAAAAGAAAGGGGGGGAAAGGGAGGAGTGAATGGTAGAACAAGACTTGTATGCATTCTCTTGATTTCAGGGTTGTCATCATCAAAAAGGGGGAGATTGTGGAAGCAATGCCTTCCAAGGTTATTTTGATGGTGCCAAAGAATCTAGAGTTAAGCAAATTCTAAAGATTCAAGAATCAAGTTCTCAAGAATCAAGATTCAAGATTCAAGGATAATCAAAATCAAGATTCAAGAATCAAGAGAAGACTCAATCAAGATAAGTACTAAAAAAGTTTTCCAAAACATTTAGTAGCACAAGAAGTTTTCACAAAATCATTACCAAAGAGTTTTACTCTCTGGTAATCGATTACCAGAAGGTAGTAATCGATAACCAGTGTTTTAAAACGTTAAGATTTCAAATTTCAAGAGTTACAACTTGTGTTTAACAGTTTTAAATCATTTTAAACTAGTGTAATCGATTACACAATACTTGTAATCGATTACCAGAGCTTCTAAACGTTTTAATTTTCAAAATTCAAAATGAAGAGTCACATTTGTTGATGTGTAATCGATTACACCTTAATGGTAATCGATTACCAGGGACTGGTTTCGAAAAATACATTTCCGAAAGTCACAATTCTTCAAGTGACTTGTTTCTGAAGATTTTTTTAAAAGTGACTAGTTTTAAAGAAATTGCCAAGAGTCACAAGCTTTGACTCGAGTCATCAAGAGATTATAAATATGTGACCATGGCATGAGTTTCAAAAAAATAATCATCAATCATCTTTGAATCATCTATCTTTCAATCTTTTTTCAACATCATCTCTCAACATCTTTCAATCAATCTTTCAATATCTTTCTACAAAATTTTCTGATTCATTTCTCTTCATCTTTCTAAAAGTTTTTTATCAACACTTTCACTTCCAAGAAAAGTTCTTTGTTCAAAAACTTGCGCTATTCATCTTTTTCATTCTTTTCTCCCTTTGCCAAAAGAACGAAGGACTAACCGCTTGAATTCTTTTGTGTCTCTCTTCTCCCTTACAAAAGATTCAAAGGACTAACCGCCTGAGAATTCTTTGTCTTAACACATTGGAGGGTACATCCTTTGTGGTACAAGTAGAGGGTACATCTACTTGGTGATTGTTACATTGAGAAAAAGAGAGGGTACATCTCTTGTGGATCAATTCAAGTGGAGGGTACATCCACTTGATTATTCAAAGAGAACAAGGGAGGGTACATCCCTTGTGGATCTTTGGCTTGTAAAGGATTTTACAAGGTTGAAAAGAAATCTCAAGAACCACAGGTTGCTTGGGGACTGGATGTAGGCACAGTTCGTGGTCGAACCAGTATAAATCTTATGTTTGTCTTTTTCATTCCTACACTCTTTAATTTCCACTATGTACTTTTAATTATCGCTTTTACTTTTGGTTAAGTTTCTATTTTTGTTCTTTACTTTCTTAACTTAGTAGTAAAAGCCTATTTGAATCTAGTAACATTAAGAAGGATAGATTTTTAATTAGTCAAGACATGTTAATAATTAATTCAACCCTCCCCCCCCCCCTTCTTAATTATTCCGAGGCCACTTGATCCAACACCCTTACCGCCCACTCTTTCGTTATGTTGAGACTCGGGAAGCCCAACAGGTTTAGCCTTTTCAATGTACTCTAAAAAAATTCAATGGCTTCTTCTGCAATGTACCTTTCAACAATAGATGCTTCCGGATGATGTAGATTCTTCGTATACCCTTTTAAGATCTTCATGTATCACTCAATCGGGTACATCCACCGCAAATAAACAGGACCACAACATTAGATTTCTCTAACCAGATGAACAATTAAGTGAACCATGATGTCAAAGAAAGCAGGAGGAAAACACATCTCTAACTAATACAGTATTATAGCAGCCTCGTTTTCCAGCTCATATAACTTCACAAGATAAAGGACTTTGCTACATATGGCATTGAAGAAAAAGCACAGGCGAGTTATGGCTAACCTGACTTTGTTAGGAAAAATGTCTCGTATGGCCACGGCTAACAATTATTGCATCAAGACGTGAAAATCGTGAGACTTTAACCCTATTAACTTAAGATCGTTCAACTGCACAAGGCTCTTAATATTTGAAGAGTATCCTAGTGGGACTTTGACCCGGCGCAGACACTGACAAAAACTTATCTTCTCCTTTCTGGATAAAGTATGACAAGCTGGAAGCAAGTATATTTTTTTACCATCAGACCTTGGATGCAACTACGATCGTATACCCATTTCAGCTAGATCTTGACGAGTATTCAAACCATCTTTTGTCTTGCCTTGAATGTTAAGGAGCGTCCCAATGACACTATCACATACATTTTTCTCCACATGCATAACATCAATACAATGTCTAATATCTAAATCACACCAATACGGAAGATAAAAGAAAATTGACCTCTTCTTCCATATGCAAGTCTTACTTTTTTCCTTCTTTTGGGTCTTTCTAAATATAGTATTCAAATGTTGAACCCGCTGGAAGACCTGCTCACCAGTCAACGGTATCGGCACAGTTTCATGCTCTTGATTTCCATTAAATGCTTTTTTCAATCGCCTGTAAGGGTGATGAGGTTTTAGAAAACGTCGATGTCTAGTGTAGATTGTTTTTCTACCATGTTTCAGTTGTATGTAGCTTATGTCTTCTTCACAGATGGGGCATGCATGATGACCCTTAACACTGTAACCGCTCAAATTCCCATATGATGGAAAGTCATTAATGGTACAAAAAAGCTTTGCACGCATTTGAAAAGTCTCATTCCAAAACCCATCAAACACTAAAACCCCCTCGTCCCACAACTTTGTCAAGTCTTCAATCAACAGACTTAGATAAACATCAATGTTATTTCCTGGTTGTCTTGGACCTGATATCATCATAGACAACATCATGTATTTTCGCTTCATGCATAACCAAGGAGGCAAATTGTAAATTACTAGTAGAACTGGCCATGAACTGTGTTAAGTGCTTAAATTGCCATATGGATTCATTCCATCACTAGCTCGTCCAAGCCTAAGATTTCTTGCCTCTTTGCCGAAATCCGAAAACAAACGATCTATCTTCTTCCACTAGGAGCAATCAGCCGGATGACGGACCATTCCATCGCAGTTTCTCCCATTTGCATGCCATATAAGGCCTTTAGCGTCGTCTCCATTAGCGAAAAGCCGCTTAAACCTTGGAACGATCGGAAGATACCACAACATCTTCGCTAGGGGGCCCTTCTTTGAGTTTTCATCACTACTACACTCCTCATCATCCTTGACTTTGTACCGTGATACCCCACACCTAGGGCATTTGGACATTTCTTGAAATTCATGTCTGTACAGTATGCAATCATTCAACAAGCATGAATCTTCTAATACTCCATACTCATCGGACAAAGTATCTTCTTCGCCTGATAGTAACTTTTAGGCAACGTGTTTTCCTGTGGAAGCATATCGTGTACTACTTGAAGTAGTGAACTAAAGCTTTTGTCACTCCACCCATATTTGGCCTTCACATTAACCAGACTTAACACCGCTGACAACAGCGTCAAGGAATTCTTGCACCTCGGGTACAAAGGCTTCTTTGAATCAGTTTGCAATGTATCATACATAGGAGCATGTGCTTGCTGAAAAGACTCTTGTCCAAGATCACGAATCATATCCTCTAAGCGATCTTCCATTTCTACATCAAATGGTTCAGATTGAGACCCCCTCTACAAGTCTGTCAATTCACCATGCCATATCCACGTGGTGTAATTCTTCTTAATCCCATCACACAATAGATGATCTTGTATGTCGTCCAGTATTTGTCATCTTCCGTTCAAACAATTGATGCAAGGACAATAATATTTTTCGTCCTCATCCGGTCAACTTCTTTCAGAAGCAAATTGCAAAAACTGATCAACGCCTTCCTCATATGCAGGGCTCATGCGACTTTCATTCATCCAACTTCGATCCATCTAAATAATAACTCCATGATACTCACAAAGTTATTCCATGCATCAAATTCTCACTTTTTCATTATAGGTGTGGCCCTATCCCATTCAAGAAGACATTTTTTTATGGTAGCTTCATACGACAAGGTTAAGTCTCTTTTGTTAAATTTGACAAAATTTTGGCAGCATTTCACATTGGTCTCCAAGTACACGACATGAAATTGGTGAGATTATTTCCCTGATAGTCAAGTATGCACTCAGAGAACAACTAGAAATGCATTGTACCAAAATTTCATCAAATTGAACAAAAAATTCTTAACCTTAACGCACGAATCTACCATAAAAATATGAGTCTCCCCAAACTGTCCAAATGGACAATTCATGATTGAATACAACGATTAATGCAAACTATCCGCAAGAAACATTGTATCCAATCTCAAATGGGAATCTAAGGTTTACAAAGGACTAACATTAACTATATGCACAACAATAGTCATTAATCACATAAAACAACGTAAAAAAGGACAAGGTTTGCATTCGTACCTGTAATAATGGTCAGTAACAATCTCCAACAATGAATATTGTGATTGACGATGCTTCAAGCCAAATGATAAGTGTCTCAGAGCTTATGCTGCAGCAAACAAGGGTTCAGTCTATTATTCCTCAGTTGTCCCTTATGATTACAATATCTATGTATTAATAATATTTTACTATTATGATCTTGTTTTCTAGATGCAAACTATTTGACAAATGGGCATTTAGACTCTGGCATAGACTGGATTCTTGGCTTAAAGAACATCACTCAAAAGTTTCAACTATTATTATGCCCATATTTCATGCCTTAGAGCATGATGTGCTGAATGCACTTTCCACAATGGCTAGGTGGAAGGAAGAGTGCGAGTGTCTCAAATGGTTGGATTCAGAAGAACCCAATTCGGTTGTATATGTGAATTTTGGCAGTGTTATAGTCATGAGACCCCAACAACTACTTGAATTGGCCTGGGGCCTAGCAAATAGCAAGAAAAAGTTCATGTGGGTTATTAGGCCTGATTTAGTTGAGGGTGAGGCGCCAATTTTGCCACCACAAACTGTAGAAGAAACCAAACACAGAGGCCTATTGGGGGGTTGTGTCCTCAAGAGCAAGTTTTGAAGCACCCAACAGTGGCATGGTTTTTTACTCACTGTGGTTAAATAACCCCACATTATAGTGCAGTACATGACCCCTATATGCTATAATGGTACAACAAAGCAGCTGCTACACCAAAGCAAACACGGAGGCCTATTGGGGGGTTGTGTCCTCAAGAGCAAGTTTTGAAGCACCCAGTAGTGGCACGGTTTTTTGCTCACTGTGGTTAAATAACCCCATTATAGTGCAGTACCTAACCCCTATATGCTTATATGGTACAGCAAAGCAGCTGCTACACCAAAGCAAATTGTTTCTATATAACATGCTCAAAACTAAAATACTCAAATCAAAACTGGAGAAACAGTGTTGGGCTTGGTTGGAAAAGGATCAAAGACAGGCTGAGGGACAAGAAAATGCAGAGGGTACAAAGACAAACAAAGCATGAACAAGTGTTTGGCTGCTAGAAACTTGAGAGAGCAAAGTGCAGAGGGAGAAAAAGGCATGTGCGGCTTCACTCTCAATTGGATTTAATGTCTCAAAACCATCTTCCTCATCCTTTTGGATTCTTGATTCTGGAGCAACAGACCATATACTCTCCCATCTAAATATTTCTCCACAAAAAAAATGGAAGTGTACACTTATAACAATAGTTGGCATAGGAAATATTAAAAAAAAATCCTTCATGACCTTCAAAGACGTTCTTCATGTCCCAAAGTTATCCACAAACCTTGTTTTCATACAAAAACTTACAAAATGTTAAAGCCTCAAATTGATTACAGGGTCAGAAGGGAATGTGAGTTCAACAATTGTCTCATGAGTCATGAGTCATGAGCCCAAAGTTTAGAAGGTTTACACTAGAAGGGACAGAGGGAGACTAGAGAAGAATGATGAGCTGGCAGTAAGAGAGAAAGGGAAGGAAGGAGCTAGTTATTGAATAGCATAATGTGTTGTTATGATATAGGAAAGAAGGGGAGTGAGGAGGGTATCCTAGCATATCATTTTGTTAGTTATGCATAGAGAGCAGTATCTCTCGATAATAGCTAAACAGTATTTCTCTATAATAGCAGAGCAGCTCAGGGTAGTATAGACCTCATTCTACTGAATTTTCCTCGGTCTTAATAATACATATTACATGCATCGTCTTTCTTCTTCATTCCTGCTATATTTCTTTCATCTTTGTTACTGTTGGATTCAGTTTTGTATCAAACTGGTCAAACCTACCAGATTCTAAGGGAGAGCGATGAACTAAGGAGAGGAATACAAATGAATTTAACCGATGAAGACAAAGTCCAAAGTAGCATCTCTGGAAAATGAAGTAGCCAATCTCAAATCTACTCTTGTTGAAATGAAGTCTTTAGGCAAATGAGCACCAGGAAAAGCCGATAGAGATGTTGACAAAGGGTATGGAGAAATTAACTTTCATCAGGATGGAAGAAGCTTCAAGGGAATCCAATGGATGAGTTCCTCCAATAGGTGGAAAAGGTGGAATTATTGATGTTCAACAGAGAAGATCCAACTGGTTGGATTTCTCAAGCAGAAGTTTACTTCTGAATGATGGAGACGAGTCCAGATGTTTAAGTGAACCTCGCACAGCTGTGTATAGAATGACCCACAATCAACTTCTTTAACTCTGGTAGCAAACAAGCCTAATTTGACTTGAGAACAGCTCAAAGGTTAATTGCTTGACATATATGGATGGATGAGTGATGGCGACATTTTCGAGCAATTTATGGCTCTTCAGCAAGTAGGGAGTGTAGATGAGATGAGTAAATACAGGAATTTGAAAAGTTAACAACCCAGGTGATGCGCTTGCCTGATGACCAATATTTTGGGTATTTAATTCATGGACTGAAGGAGAATATCTATGGCAAAGTGCATAGCATCCGTGCTTTGGTTCCTCCATCCCATTCACAAATAATGAATCTAGCCAGAGTGATCAAAAGTGAATTATAGGGTCAACAATAAGCATCGATTTCAATCAGGCATGAGATCATCGGGAAGAAGGGAAAGTTTCAGATTGGGTTCTGCTATTCAAAATGGGCCATTTTAACTCAGGTGGCCCATACATTTTAAAAGTATTTAAATGTTATTATTAAAATAGATTTAAAAATCTGGAGACCATCTAGAGATCTTGTCAGCCATATTAACTGTTTTTTTTTTTGCTGAATGCCATATTAACTGTTTATTAACACCCATAACATCACTTGCAATTGACCAAGAAGTTAATGTAGACCAATTATGGGAACTTCTCAATTATTTGCAATATGTGAAGCAACTAATATATGCTTACAGAATGGGACCAATACACAAAACTGAGAGATAGACAAAATAGATGCTTTCCAAGGATTTTTGTGACCAAAATCACCTGGAATCAACTGCTAACTTTCTTCCAGGAAGATCAATTTGGTTTCCAGGATTAGATAGCTGAATATGTGTTACAGGAACAAACCTACAAAGACACAGAGAAAAAGAAGAAAGTTCATACAAGTTAACTATTTTTCCATAAAATACAATTTGTAACAATAGTTATCATATGTTCTGGCCATGCTTTAATGAACCAAAATTGGAAACACTCCCTCCATATTCCATAATATTTAAAGAGAGAGAGAGAAAGAAAGAGAGAAAGAGAGAGAGAGAAAAGATAGAGACAAGGTGAACGAACCTGTGCATTTCATTGCAAAATGTGAGCAACAACAACTTACCAGAATCAGATGTAGCAACCAAAAGGTCTTTACCCCACAACTACAAGAAAAAAAAAGATCCACTCACAACAACAAATTTCATTCAAATCAAAACAACAGAATCAGGATAAAAACCATTTAGAATTAGGATAGGACTTACTCTCTGGTGAGGCACCATGAAAAACAACAGAATCAGGATAGGACTTACTCTCTAGTGAGGCACCATGAACAACAACAGAATCAGGATAAAAACCATTTAGAATTGACAAATACATGGCATGAGTGTCTAAAACTTTGTTTCCTTCCTAGTATTGCCTCTTTCAATGGATACATGACATCAGTGCATAGGAGGGAAAAACATAAAAAAAAAAAAAAAAACAAGACCAAAATTGTTCAATCCAAATGAACAACACTACACTACACTACGCTACCCTAGTTTTACCACAGACATTAAGCATTCAAAGAAATGCAAAGTGAGCACGACTTACCTCAATCAAAATGAGACCCTGTGACCACGAGTGACCACGAGATGAAATGTACCTGAGGTGACCACGAGTTCCCCAATCCTTACAGCAGTAACAAACAAAGGTCCTTGGGTTAACCATGAGTTCCCCAAACAGACCTAGGTATTCAATAGAATAAGAGAGCTTAAACGAAATGTACCTAGGTAAGGTGGCGATGGAGAAGAAAAAGAGAGTTGTCACGGTCTTGAGCGCAATGGAGAAGAAGAAGCTTAGACGAAGAACAAGAGAGGTTAGATGGAAAAGAATAGAACGCGAGCAAAATAGGGTTCGCATCTGATATAATTTAAAATGTAAGTCCAACATCAGTTTTCAATAAATAAATAAAAATCGATGTTAACAAAATGATGTTAACATTAACATCGGTTTTCTGCAAGAAACCGATGTTAACTTATCACACATTAACATCAATTTTCTAAAAACCCGATGTTAACGAACTTACGTTAACATCGGTTCTTCCAAAATCGATGTTAACTAATAAATGTTGACATCGGTTTTTCAAGAACCGATGTTAATGAAAAGTCACTTCATTAACATCGAATTTTCAAAAAACCGATGTTAATGAATACACATTATTTGCAATTATGTCACCGCATTTATCTTAACATCGGTTTTGTCAAAAATCGATATTAATTTGCCGATGTTAAATCTGCTTTGTGTAGTAGTGTGTAACTGACATTCTTAGCCTTCTACTAGCTACAATTAGATTAGAGAAAACAAAGACTATAAGCATATCGACGCGAGTGTTATCACTAAGTCATATTCTTTGATGACACATATACTTAATATACATATATTAATAGTAAAAAAATTGTTTTTTTTAGTGGACCTAAAGCAAGGGTTTATATTAGATAATATTTTTCAAAAACAAATGGTATTCTTCATAAATATATCTATATACTAGAATAATATGTTGGCATTTATGATAGATATCCATGAAATAGGAGAAATATTAATCTCGGGAGGATAGGAGAAATGGCAACCATGGAGAACTGTCATCAACACCAACTATCTTGAAAACGTCAGAAAAGTAGACAGCATGCAAGCAAGAGTTGTTGATTTTTGTGAGGCCTTTGCAACACTGAAGAAATAGGAGCTTCTACATCTTGTGTGGCCTTTTTGCAGTGGCGCAGCGTATGCATCCATATTTTAATTGTACTAAAATTCTCACATGGACCATGTTTCTTGTGCTCAGGAGGATAGGCAGGAGTGAAGGACTACTTTGTTCCGGAGAATAGATAGGACTATTGTCATCTTGTTCAAGAGAATATGTAGGACTGTTGTCATTTTGTTAAGGAGGATAGGTAGAACTATCATCGTTGTGTTCAGGATTAAAACTTATTAAATAGAAAGTCAAATACATTATAAATTAGGGAAAAAAAAACTATTCAGAGTATCAAATATCATCAAAATTATGACTTAGATCTAAATTATATCACAAGTCAAAATACTATATTTTTGTATACACAAGTCAAAATACTTTTTTTCAAGTTTTCTAAAAATGCAAATAGATATTCATAATAAATAGAATAGTTATGGCTTAAGGTTAGGATTTATTAGGTAGGAAAATATTGATAAAAGTTTAATATGCTTAAAATTTGGTTTAATTCTGAACGTTGAAACTAAAAATTGAATCAAACCAAATAAACAAATGTGATTTTCTTTTTCAATTTTTTTTTTCAACTAAAAATTTATTTGTTTTTAATTTTTTAGATCAATTTACCAATTTCAAATGGTTTTTTGTCACAATATTATAGGTGCATTGTATCCATCAACTTTGTTGCTGAATAATCTCTTTTAGGAAATCTAATTGCCCTTTAGTGGAACCTTTTCTTCCGATGACGTTTTTTTCATTTATAAGACTAAAATTTGAGATCTTACTTTAAATGATTTGAGCTCAATTTCACTTTAATCACAATATGTTAGAACAAATTTTGAAAGGTTTAAATCAATTTTTTGAACACTAGAAAAAATGTTAGAAAAAGAGTGTCGCTAGTATTCCTCTTTGGAGGAAAGTGTTACACATCTCATCACCCAAGGAAAAGCTTACATAAGAAGGCTATTTTTAAATCTTCCAAATTTAAAAATAAAAAATTATTTTTGAAATTATTTGATGAATTAGAATATTAATTATTTTGAGAGTTTCAATATCATCTATAAGTGAAAGCATTAATTAAGAAATTTAAAAATTTTAAAAGTATCATGACTTCTAGTGTACACTTTCTATCCATTTTTTAAAATTCAAATCATACTCTCTCTCTCTCTCCACTTTCACAATCATGTCTCTTTTCTTTCTTTTGTTTTCTTTTTCTTCTTCACACTCTTATCACCATTATTGACGTCATTTCAAGTCTTGCTAGGTCATGGTTAGGAAAAAAGAACCAGTTAGAAATTTCCCAAGGGGTTTCTTAGACCCAATTGTAGTGTTTTAAACAATTAAGGGGCTTGATTTAAATATAGAAATTCTCATAGGGGCATCTTAGACCCAATTATGGTATTTTAAATAATTAGAGGATTAATTGTAATGTTTTAAACAATTAAAGAGTTTGATTGAACTTTTTAATAATTGAGAGGCTCGATTGAAGTATTTTAAACCATCAAACAACCTTATCGAACGTTCAAAAATTAAGGGAACTAATTGAACTTATACTTATAATTAAAAGACCAATTGTATAATTAAGTCTTTTTTTCTCTCCTTTTGTTTTGTCTTTCATTTTATGTATCCCTTCTTTTTTCATCATTGCATAACAACCTTTCAAATATTAACTATTTTTTCTAGTTCGAGGGGCATGATAAAGGGTCTTCTTCGTCGTTCCTCTTTGCCTTTGAGTCTTTGACTTCTTAGCAGAGCTCAAGCTCTTAAAAACTCGGGTGGAAGCAACCACATAGAACTTTTTGGAGTTTTTGCTTTCAAGTCTTACCTTTTTAGGTCTATACTTTAAAATTTAGCAACTTTCATGTAGTCTTCAATTTTTTTCCTTTTTCAATTTTTTTTTTTACTTGTTTGTATTTCTTTGTTATAGTTTTTCAACTATGTTCTTGTAGGATTTTTTTCTCTTTGAATTACTACACTCTACACAGTTATGCTACTTTGAAGAGGTATGTTGTTTATAATTTTTTTTCCTTTGAAATGTTTTAGGAGTTTTTGCTTTCAATTAAAATTCATGCATTCTTTTTGAATTACTATACAGTAACGCAGTTATGCTACTTGGAAGATGTATGTTGTTTATACTTTTTTCTCTAAAATGTTCCATGAATTTCTGCTTCCGTTTCACTCTTTCTTTCTTTTTCATAGTTCATTTATCTGAAACACTAAATCAAGAAGGTTGAGTATTCTTATAGATGTGTATTATCTTTGATCTAGTTGTTGTAATTCTGTTTTGATATATAATTCTTTCTTCTTTTTTATGATTGAGAAGGTTGATTTTTACTTAAATGTGAGCCAAGCAGTTCAAGTGTCATAAAGTTGCTTCCATTATTGTTAGAACAAATGAAAGTTTGAAAAAAAAAAGAAAAAAAGCTTCAAGTCCCACATCGCTCAGGATAAACACTTGAATAGTGTTTCACTCCCTATATATAGAGAACTCATTTCTTCTTTTTTCCTTGCCCCAGTTGAGAAGCATTTCCTCAACTTTTCTTTCTCCCTCCCATATTTCAGCCGATGCATTTCCGGCAAACTTCTCCCTCTTTCTTTCTGTCGCTCTAAAATTTTGGTTGCCTTTAAGAGTGACTTTGTAAGTCATATTTTTCGGTTGCCTTTAAGAGTGATTTTGTAAGTCATATTTTTCGGTTGCCTTTAAGAGTGACTTTGTAAGTCATATTTTTTGGTTGGTTTTAAGAGTGACTTTTTAAGTCACATTTTTCGGTTGGCTATTAGAGTGACTTTTCAAGTCATACAAGAAGGTGTAATTCTAGAAAAGGTTCCCTCAGTGCAGTGGGAATCTTATACAGTGATCTGGGTTGTTTTATCCTGGGGACGTCGTGGTTGATAGTCTGCTTGCACAATTTTTGGCAGTGTCACGAAACGTCTTAAAGAAAGCGACATTGTCCGTGACTCAGCCAGTAATTTTTTCGGTTTGCCATAAACTATTGTTACAACAGTTTTAAGACGGTTTTGGTTCTGCTATGGCTACCGTAGATATTACTGGCTCAAACAATAATGACCTCAACAAACCTTTTAGGTTTGAAGGGTATCATTTCAAACGTTGGCAACAAAAGATGATGTTTTATTTAACTATGAGAAAAGTTGCCTATGTTTTGAACACTGATATTCCAGTGGTACTTGAGGATGCTGAGAAGGAAGTGAAGGATAAAATGACTATGGAATTGGCTCTCTGGAATGAAAATGATTACCTATGCAAGAATTTCATTCTGAATGGGTTAGCTGATGATCTCTATGATTATTATAGCCTATATAAGTCTGCCAAATTAGTTTGGCTGGCTTTGGAAAAGAAGTATGATACTGAGGAAGCTGGGACTAAAAAGTATCAGAGGGTATCATATCAGAGGGTATGACATTGGATGAGCAATTTCAGGTTGCTATCATCATAGACAAATTGCCTCCTGGCTGGAAGGATTTCAAAAACCTTCTCAGACACAAGACCAAAGAATTCTCTTTGGAGTCTCTGATCACACGTCTGCGCATTGAGGAAGCGGCACGCAGACAAGATCAGAAAGATGAAGTGTTGGTTGTGTCTCACAACAACACTAAAAGGAAGAACACAGGTGCAGTTCTGAAGCCTATTGGCAAAAACTTTAAGAATCAGAACCGCAATGTGAGCAATACCTCCAACCGCAACAAGAACCCCCAAGGGTCCAACATGCTAGACAACATCCACCTGCCAAGAATAATCCCGGTGAGCCATTCCTCTGCTACAATTATGGCAAACCGGGACATATGGCACGTAAATGCATAAATCCTTCAATGACAGGTGCTCCCCAGGCTAACATGACTCAAGAGTCATACATAGTTGTGATAACAGAAATCAATATGATTGGAGGATCAGATGGATGGTGGGTAGACACTGGCGCCTCCCGCCATGTCTGCTATGATCGTGCTATGTTTAAAACATACACGAATGTTGAAAATAAGAAAGTGTTGTTGGGTGATTCCCACACCACTACTGTTGCTGGAACTGGAGATGTTGAACTGAAGTTTACCTCTGGAAAGACTTTGATTCTCAAAGATATGATGCATACTCCAGAGATGAGAAAGAATATGGTTTTTGGTTTTCTTTTAAACAAGGCAGGGTTTACTCAGACCATAGGTGCAGATTTATTTACTTTGACCAAGAATGGGGTATTTGTAGGGAAAGGGTACGCCACTGATGGCATGTTCAAATTGAATCTTGATATTAATAAAGTTTCTCCTTCTGCTTACATGCTATGTGATTTTAATATCTGGCATTCTAGACTTTGTCATATAAATAGTCGTTGCATATCTAATATGAGTAACTTAGGTTTTATTCCAAAGCTATCTTCAAATCACTTTGAAAAATGTGTTTTTTGCAATCAATCCAAAATAACTAAGAAATCACATAAATCAGTAGTTAAAGAATCTGAGCCATTGGATTTAATACATTCTGATATATGTGAATTTGATGGAACGTTGACCAGAAATGGAAAATGATATTTTATCACTTTTATTGATGACTGCTCTGATTATACATATGTATATCTTATGAAAAATAAAAGTGAAGCGCTTGACATGTTTAAGTTATTTGTAACAGAAATTGAAAATCAATTCAATAAGAAAATTAAGAAACTTCGAAGTGATAGAGGCACAGAGTATGATTCCAGTTTGTTTAATGAGTTTTATAATTTGCATGGAATCATATATGAAACGACTGCTCCATATTCACCTGAAATGAACGGTAAAGCTGAAAGAAAGAACAGAACTTTTACAGAATTAGTTGTAGCTACTATGTTGAGTTCTAGTGCAACATCTTTTTGGTGGGGCGAAATTTTGTTAACTGTTTGTTATGTGCTAAATAGAATCCCCAAATCAAAAAGCAAGACATCTCCCTATGAGATATTAAAGAAAAGACAACCAAATTTGTCTTATTTGAGAACTTGGGGATGTCTGGCCTATGTAAGGATCCCAGATCCAGAGAGGGTTAAACTTGCAAGTAGAGCCTATGAATGTGTGTTCATTGGTTATGCTATTAATAGCAAAGCGTATAGGTTTTATGACCGAAACGCAAAAGTGATCATAGAGTCAAATGATGTTGATTTTTATGAAAATAAATTTCCTTTTAAATTAAGGGATAGTGGGGGGTACTTCATCCAATTATCTTCCTGCTATTAGTAGTGAAAATCTTTCACAACCAGAACCAGATATAGAGCCTCGAAGAGGTAAGAGAGCAAGAATTGCTAAAGATTATGGGCCCGATTATATGGCTTATACATTAGAGGAGGATCCATCAAACCTCCAAGAAGCTTTGTCTTCTTTGGATGCTGACTTGTGGCAAGAAGCCATTAATGATGAGATGGATTCTTTAGAATCTAACAAGACATGGCATTTAGTAGACTTGCCTCCTGGTTGCAAACCAATTGGTTGTAGATGGATCTTGAAAAGGAAACTAAAACCTAATGGTACTGTGGATAAATACAAGGCTAAAATCACTCGTTTTTAGTCTTAATAGTAACAAAATTCAACCATTAATATATAATAACCACTAACCTAATGGCATTGCTTAAGTAATTTAAAATATAAATATTAATAAGTCTTCCAAGAGTGTTGATTAAAGAAATAAAAAATAAAATATTTTTTATTGAAATGAGTAAAAATACATTCTTATATGATTTTTAAATTTGTTATGATATGATTTTTTATAAAAAAAAAATTCTTTTAATTCTTAATTAATCAATACTTTAAGGCATTAATTATCAAGATATTAATAATGATAATACAAAAAAATAATAATAAATTCAATTTTATAAAAAAAAATTGGGTTCATTCATTATTATTATTTTTTGAATCGGATAAAAAAACCTAAGACTTAAATTATTACGAGACTGAGAGAGTAAAGAAGTTTATTAGAAGAACAAAGCAGCTATGTTAGCTATAAATGACAGTGTGAATGACTAGAAGTTTGGGAGCCCTCTGCCCCTCTCAAACAAAGGCGGTTAAGAGACCCACTTGGCCCCTTATCTAACAGTACCGATCTCCTTGAAGTCAGTAGTAAATAGTAATGTACTGTTCATTTATTTCTAAAATTCTCATTCAGTTCTCATAATTTAAGTGCACATTCTCAGGATATACAAATTACTCTTACCCTTAATAACAAAGAGTTCTATATATTATAAAAATTCATTCAATGGAGTATATCGTTTGAAGGGTGGGAAGTTGGGAGTATACATCATTTTCATATTTAATATTTGGACATGAATCCTTAAATTAACTGCCATATACCTCATGCATTGTATATAACTTTTGACACATTGAGCCATATCATTAATTAATCACGTTTATGGTTTTTTTTTATAGGAATAGATATTGGAACTTATGAAAATTAGTCCTACAGTGATTCTTCCCATGTCATTCTTCCTCAGAATTGCAATTCTTCTTTTATAAGATTGGTTTTGGTTTTATTGGCAGGCATTCAATAATATAAAAGGTCTACGTAAGGGGGGAAAATAGACAAGTAGAGGTGGGGATTAGTGGGTAATGAATCTCTATTAAAGAAAAACAAGACAATTGGAAATTAGTTAGACAACTGCTAACTTTACCTAAGATTGAAAAGAGAGATCTAGGGTGCTCTTGAACCCACCCGAACATAAAGATACAATGTATTTTTCTAAGATTGGCGAATAAGATTTTTAGGACATCCTTGCCAGTTCTTGCAACTGTTCCTTGTTTCTTCCCCAAATCCCAGTTTAGTATATCAATTGGCATCAAAGCATGGTCTGATCCAAGGCAAGATTTCATGGTTAATAAGAGAATGGAGTCATGAATTGAGGTGGCAAAAAATGGCTTGCAATGCACCAATGAATCACTGCAAATATTAGTTCAAATAATTATAGCAGATCTCATTTCTATCTACCTGGTATGATTTGCCTGTAAATTAGATTCTAATAACTACAAATAATTACTTTGTTCATATACTAAATTTATATGCTACCAGTTTGCAAAGTATAGCAACGACACAAAAACAAAAAAACAAAAAATCAAACACAGCCTGAAGTATTCTAAAAGTGCTAATTTAGTATGAAATTTACTCTTTATGCTAACCTTGTCTAATGCAAGACTGAGGCACTTCTTTGCTGTTGTTAGATCTCCTTTTTTCCAAATGCAGTTTCTTAAATGTAGCCAAGCATCTGCAAGATATGGGTTTAACAACACACATTCAATGGAGTCATCCCTCATATAGAAAAAAAAAAAAAAACATTCTACTTGGAACTACTGATTAATATACTAAGCTGCTAGCTGACTTCACAAACACGGACATTGACTGTCAATTGTATATATGTCTATGATATTCTTTACGTTTAATTAATTTGTTTTAAAGTATTTAATAACATGTTATCACAAAGTATCTTAGTGCATGGGGTACCCTAATTATCCTTGCTACACAAACAATTTTGGATAAGCGAACACAATTAAGGATACTCTAATCTAGCTATCTACAAAATAAAAAACTCTTCCTATTCAACTCATAATTATATTCTAACTCATACACCAATTTCAGATTGGGGGGTACCCTTTCTCATTCTAGCACCAAACCTATATGACATGAGCTAACCTCAAATCCATCACTATATATAACTAAGTCACACCAATCATTTCTAAAAAAATTCATTTCAAAGGCAATCATATACGGACCAAAGTACAGCATTCCAAATCACCCTCTAATTATTTATGTAGTAAGTTATTGAGCTTCAAGAACACAAATAAATAACCAGGGGGGATCAAAGGAGAAATATAGAAAAATGAAAAATGACAACCTTGACTAGGCTTAGCCTTGACTAGGTACAGCATTCTGGAATCTAAAAAGTATAATTTTTTTTATATCAATAAATGTTTCGTGCCTAAAGGGAAAGGGAGAAAAAATAAGCAAATTATGGAGTTGAAATTGGTCTAACATGATGACTAGATGGACTAGGTTTAGCTAAACTCTTTTATCGAAGGCTCTAAAAATATCTAGCTAATTCAAATTATCTCAATGGGTTAGATTAGCTTGACAACCTTGACTAGTTCCATGTAAGGCAAACCCAAAAGCTATTGGACCTATTTCACCCATTATTTATTTTATTGTTTTCCATGTAAGGCCCAAAAGCCTATATCTATGTTAGAACTACTGCCATGATAGTTGTCTAAACATGTCAAATATAAAGTTGTGAACAATATATGGAATTCAAAAGGTATTACTTTAAAAATATTTAATTGGCATATCAATCGTTACCTCTAAATGCAGCAATGTACTAGGAAATTAAAACAAGAACCACTGCTGTAAACAAGAAATGTCAAAGTCTTATTTTATTGTGTTTTTTTATACTACCCCATAAATACTCTCTTTTGTTTTTATTTATATGTTACATAAATATTAATTACTATAAATAATTTACTTAATAATTAAGTTTAATATATTATTTTTTATATAAATATATTATTTATTTTAATATATATATATATATATATATATATATATATATATATATATATATATATATATATATATATATATATTCTTATCTTTATATTTAACTCTTCTAAAAAAAACTATTGCTAACTCCATCTTGTATCAAGTTCTGTCCTTTCTATGCATATCAGCAAATGCACAATTATATATTAATTTATTTTCTGTTTAAAGAACTTCAAACTCCAAGGGTAGGGAAAAAAATCTGGTGCGGAGAGAAATGAGGTAGGGCCAAATGTTTTCTTTTTCTTTGGCTATAGAACCTTAAATATATGTTGTTACTAAAGGTATCATCATTGAGAAAGTTCATTTCCTGGAATATTTCAGGTGGAATCAATCAAGTTGTAGAATGCATAATTAATTGAAGGGCTCTCGTTTGAGTGGGGAACTTTGAAAATCATTTTATGTCATACGCTAATAAGCAAATGCCAGGCGTATTCAATCTTTTTGAGTGGAATTTGTATAAATAGTGACAGGGACATAACCACTTGGCCAAACCAAACCAAAAAGGCAAAAACATGCCAATTATCCATGTAATAAAATAAAATAAAAGGAGGGGGCTAAAAAATGGAAAGAAATGGACTATAGAGATCTTTGGCCTATTCTTGTTTATTGAATTATTAAAGTCAACATTTTTCTGAACCTAACTCCAACTTTATTAATTATTGTCTAAAATTTGGAAATGTAATATCTCCCCCAACAAGCCAAAACATGATCATAAAATCTTTGATCGTTGATAGTCTCCACCTAACAAGCCAATTCAATAGGGAATGGATACTCACTCTCTTAGAAGCTGCCACAAGGGAAAGTTACATACTAATATTTTACGGGGTGAGGGCTGATTGGATAATGCTACAGTGGCAGTTATATAAAATTGCCCCCAAAGTGGCAACTCAAATATTTGATACTGCATTACAAGTAAAACTAACAGGGTCTAGACTAATGCACTGGAAAAATACATTGGTTGAATTCCTCCCTTTTTGCACTTCTGAATCACCACTTAACACATGGTTGTCATAACAGATTGAAACAACTAAACGGACTCTTAACTTCAATAGTATCTCAACTTCCTTACATATTAGATGGATACCAGAAAAACATCAAACCAAAATATAAAGTACTTTGTGATGAATAAAACAAACAACGCATGCATAAACAAAACAGATAAAATAGAAACAGGGAATTTGAGTTCACACAAAATATAGTTTGTCTTTCAGGAAATTATAGGGAAACTGAAAGTCAGATATCTTTCATACTTACTCCGAAAATCGAAATGTATCGCTCAACATAAATAACCTACTAAGTGTAGAGCTGAGGCGGAGAAAACAATATATCTCAGTTAACGACTCCAAGTTCATTCAGCAAATCAAATAAATAACATTGAGATGAAAAAGGCACACAAATGATTGAATTGAAAAACATAACATGAACAACATCAACGGCGAATTAAAGAGGAATAAAGATTTAATACCTCACGATAATTAATAGTAATTCCTCAATTTGAGGTGATTTAGTTATGTAGTTTCCGCAGAGCTTGGGGAACGATTCTAGGGTTTTGACTTTCGATAGTTTCATATTATGATTTTTTTATGAAGAAAAGGAAGGGAGGAGGGCAACACAAGACATTGATGATCACAAAAGAGCAGAGGTCAAACTCTCTGATCACAGACCTGTGACTGCCACATATATGGTTGAAGTTCACACATTCTCTCCTAGGAAGCTACAGAGAGCCCTAACTTTCACTCATGCAGAGATTGAAAATGAACAAGTCATAACAAATTACACAAAACACTAAACTTGGTTTGATCCTTAATGGCTTTTAAACTTCAACTAACTTAGCTTGGTCTCTAAATGCTACTCAATGTGTGCGACCAAGGGTGCGCGAATGTTCCTATATATTAAAATTTTGTAATAGAGTTAGGGTTGTCGACATTACCTGTTTGACGACCTGAGTTAGGGTTTGAGGTAGTGTCTGACTTTGACGGATGAAATGTGTGCAACCTCGAGGTTCAGGGTGCGCAAGGTTTAGGGAAAGAGAGTTCAGGGTGCACGAGTTTGACGGTGCGGGAGGTTCAGGAGGTGCGAGGTTCAGCGAAAGAGAGTGAATGGCTAAGGAACTAATGTACAAGCGACAACATTTATATAACTTATACTACGACGATTGTAGGTCAAAACTGTCGTTGACTTAATTTTATTTAATATTCTAAGACGATTATTTACAACTGCCTTAGAATATATGACGTAAGAACTAATTTTTTTCACCTATTTACAAAATTGTCACCGCGCCTTATACTAAAATGGTTTTCCAGAACCGTCGTAGTTGTCACGACGTAGAAGGCAGCTTTTCTAGTAGTGCTGGACTGAGATACCCTCAAGATGCCAGCTCACATGGGCCGACTCATCGAACTTCAACATGCTAAGGCACCCAAGAACAATTCGAGTCAGTCAAGTTGGTGATCTTTCAGCATTAAGCCGACAAAGTGCACATGCTAAACATGTGACCGTCTTTTGGACCACGAAAACGTGTTGTCTCACGCAATTCGGGTGATCCTAGCAAGATAACCAATTTTCCCACCTAATATTGGTATGTTTCTAAACTAATTCTACATGCTTAACTCCTTTACTTGTTTATGACTAACTTGAAGGTTAGAGTCTTTGTAGGCGCTGCAATGTTGTTGCGTCCTTTGTTGTCTTGTACTCTGTCGTTTTTTTTTTACCACTCAGTCTAGATTTGAACCGAAAAATAACCTCAAAATCCAATATGAGTATCCTCCACTGAACACTAACTATTGCTTTTCATTGCAAGTTAGGAAGCCACTTGACTTGGGTCTCATATACGATCCTTCTTTTTTTTATTCAATTGCCTTTCAAGTGTGATTTCTGAGGTTAGCTCCTTAATACATACTAAATTTGTATTTTGTTGTTTGTTAGGGTGTTTAAAATAGGATTTTGAATTCATTGGCATATAGTATAGCATTATAGTAAGTTTAAAATTTTAAAGTATAACATATAAAATAAGAGAAAAAGTATTTGGGTATTTTCATGAGTAGTATAACAAACGTATGTTGTATCATAAGAATTGGAAATTTAAGATATTTAGGTTGTGAACAATGTTTCAAAATAATTTTCCTAGACAGGTTTTGGTGTTTCTGGTTTATGACGTTGGAGATATAACAAGCTAATATTATTTCTCAGAATTAATGTTTCCCAAACCTTAATTTTATTGGGAAACTATGAAGCTATTGAGTGATGGAGAGTTTTAAACCAAAAATTATTGCAAAGCTTCCCAACAAAGCATAAGAGTGAGTGATGGGTAATTGTTTTCCTATTTAAAATTGGTTTCCCTATTGAATAGGGATTGACTATGTTTGTCGTTGTTTCCTATTTAGGTGAAGCATAAAAGTGAGCATAACTAAATTATTTTTCTTCTAAAAAATTATGATTGGAACTATTTGTTTTCATTGATTGTGACCGGTCCTTCTTTTTTGAGCAAATTACATAAAATTTTTCTCGTGCTAGGTCATCTTCCTTTTCATTGATGGTGCTAGATGTGTTCTTGTTCGTCGCACATTTCTCCTCCATCTCTTGTTCTCCTCCCGATGCTAGGCAGGTTCATGTTCATCACAGTTTAAAACTATTATATACGTATTCCCTGAAATTTTCAAAATATTACACATGTACCCCTAAACTTTTAAAAATGTTACACATAAACCCTTGTCTTTTACAAATAATACATGGACACTCCCTTTGTTTTCCAAAAATTATACTCAATATCTCTTTTTCAACTCACTTGCTGAAATGAAAAAACAAATGCAACAAAATAATCTAACAAAGGTGTGTCAAAGATAACGAATGATGTTAAACGAAGGTAGAAAATGAGAATAATTTTGAAATTAAAATTTTAATAAAAATCATGTACCTATCACATGATCTAAGAATACAAATAGAAGAAATACAAGTGTAAAAAGATCACAAAAGTTAGGAAATTTGTGTAATGTCAAGAGAGAGAGAACTTGTGTAAATAATACATACCTTAGGGGCAGTTGCTATAATTTGCTCTTCTTTTTTTTATGTTGAAAAAATGTGAACCAGTTTTAATTGTATCAAGTTGCCTTACAAGATTTTGAACTTATCATTTGAAGAGGTTATAAAGGACAAACTACATAATTGATGGGCAGCTAACATTGGGTAATTTAGTGTCAAAATCATCAGGAGATGGATGGCCAATGGGAATTAAATGATGTTTCAACGCCCAAAACGGCCATCCTTCAAAATCTACAATTCCTGTTCTACATGAGATTTAGAATGGACCTCAACAAAAATAGACCCTATGGCATCAGCAATGAAGATGAGAATTTTTTTCAAAGTAAAGATAAAATTAAGCAGTTCTTCCATTTATAAGTATTATTATTATTGCTAGCAAGGGGAGACTAATTTCCAACGCTTCAAAAAGCATTGGAATTACAATCTCTTTCAAATTAACTTTTCACTTATCTATTTAAGAAAAGCATTTCCCCTTAAGTTATACATATTGTCATGAAAAAGTTCAAAAGTTCAATTCCAGTAGAACAGATACAAGCACCTGCCAGAAATATTTGATGCAGGTTGTTAACCCCTTATAATTAAAAATAAATGCCAATAGAATTTGAGCACGCAAACATCACAGGCAGTGAAGCCCAACCCTCAACAAGATCATTTTAAAAACCAATGAAACAGTACCAGAAGAAATCTCAAAAGAGAAGAAAAGCATATACTTCAGTCTGCAATGAAACTACAAGTATTCTGCAAAGATCTGGAACTCTATTTAACATACTAGTAGCAACAACCTTAACAAGATCATTACCTGCAATGAAACTACAAGTATTCTGCAAATAAATTAAACACAAGCTTTGACATAAAGAAACTAACGAATACAATCCAAGAGTAGAAACTCAGGGCCTTGCCCAACAAAATAGACTCATACTTCAGTCTAAGCACCACTATAGATTAACAAAATCTCACTATTCTCTTAACAATCACAGATACCAAGTCTCAAAATCAACTTCTGCTTCTGCGTCGTTCCCTAAGGCCATTTCTGCATATTATTTAGAAGCATCACATGTCAGTACAAACATGCAACAATGAATATTGATTGCAGAACTAATAACTAGTCAACTCAAGCAAAAAAGAAAATAATATGGCATGTAGTAGGATCCCTTTAAAAGAAAAATAATATTATTCCTTTGCCAAACAGACACATTAAATACATCAAACAAAGTACAGTGGCAAGTATGAACAGGGGGAGAGTATCAGAACTGCAAGGCAGGGATGGGATCCAAAGCATGACAATACCCTTTCGCCACTTTAAATTCATCTCAACACAAATTAGGCTCAACTCTCTAGAAAAATAATTTTTTCAAACAAAAAATTAAGCAAAACATTTTACAACATACCAGAATAAAATGCATATTGAAAAATCAGGTCCATCCCAGAGTTAAAAAATAACCTTGATAAATAAAACATATTTGACCAAATAATAATATAATTAAAGGTCAACATAATTCCAGACAGAAGAAACCTACCCATTAGCATATGGGACCTCCTCACGCCCACGATAAGGAGGTGACCTGCTGTAGCTACGTCCACGAGGTGACAAACTACGGCGCCTAGGGGACCGCCCACGAGGACTGTAACTCCTAGTCATACAAAAGAAAGGTGAGAAAAGAACATAAAGATTTACAAGATAAAATTATTATCACAAAATCATACAAACACACCCAACCATTTAATAACAAGAGATTATAAAGTACTAATTTATCATAGAATCGCAAAATTCTAAAAAAAATTGTAAATAACATATTTCCAAATGTTCACTACTTATAATTACAAATAACAAAATTAAATTTCAAAGCACAAATCATTTTTGTTATGAAAGCAGGCGGTTCAACAGACAATTTTCACTAAATGATCATTGAAGACAAATATAAAATAGTCTTCAGGAAAATACAAATTCTCATATACTGCACATAGGATCAAAAGAAAATATAGGAAAACAATCTGACCTTCGCCCATAACTTGGGCTCCTACGGAATCTGGGTGGACTACGGCTACGGCGTCTTCCTGAACCACCACGCATGCGACATTCACGAGCAAAATGACCAGGTTCACCACACTCGTAACATTTCAAATCAGAACCACCAGAGCGACCACCACGACCACCACCTCCACCTCTAGAGTTGTGAGAAAGCTCAACCCTCCAACCATTCTTGCCTGCTCCATAGAATAGAAATGAAAAGGCCCAATAAAAAAAAAGTGACACAAAAATAATAGTAATCCAAGTAGCTACATTTACTATACTTAGTTGAATGAAAACAGCAGCTGTATTCAATACTGTAAACATTTAAACCCTAAAAGAGAAACAACTTCCACCAGAAATACACACATTGCCATTAGCTTAAAGACAGATAGATATTAAACAGGAAATATAGGGAGCATTGCACCACAGCCCTGCAAACACATTAAACTTGTTGACCATCCCATTAAGGATTAAGAGAAATATCAGTAAAATGAAACAATTAAGAAAATCCTAGATTAGCTTGTGATAACAAGCTTATAGTTATATGCATCACTTGTTTCAAAAAAAATGTAGATAGTATGCACTTGAAACAAGTGCCAAGAAAATAATACCATGATAATAAACCAAACCTTATTACACTAGATGTGCTTATCCAGATCAACTGACATCATCAGCTATATATCAAGAACCAAATTTTCAACAAATCCTTGTAGACTAAGATCCTCTTGATGGTTTCAATTTCAAGTGGAGGGGAAAAATTAATGCATGAATTGAAATACAACATTATCCACGAGAATACAGTATTATCATAAAGGCATATTGAGGCAATAGTTGTTCATACAAAAAGCAATGATTGTGTTACCATAATATTTTCAGAAGTTCATTGGTCGCTAACAACTTATTGGAGCACACAAATTGCCCACAGGGAACATATACAGCACAGAGGCAGCACGCACATGGTCCCCATAGGTTAAGTGTAGAAGCACACATCTCATAAAACAAACCCATTATGCAACAGAAGTGTAGCTCGCGATAGCAGTGCAAATCCCCTGTGTTCACATTCTTAATTCTCTTTACATGCAGTAGTAGTAGAAGTAGTCAAACTGTACAAAGCAGCAGACTTTGACGAAGACACAACGAAGAAAAAACCATTACTGCAGGCCAAGGCAGAAGTAGAAGAAAGAGAGAGCAGCATCTGCTTGCCCCATAGGCCAAAAAGAAGACTTAACTAGCTAGTTGAGGAAAACCCTTCAACATATCAACCGGAAAAAACATGGGGGAAAAACAATAACACATTAGCAGATAAGAAGAATGTAGCAAATATACATATATATGCACATTTTAATTTTGATTTTAATTCTATTACATTCCAACAACATAATTCTTCTAAACATACCATCCAATTCACGGATAGCATCCTGTGCATCTCTGCGGTCATCAAAGTCAATAAAAGCATAACCAGGTGGTCTACGTGCAACCCAAACACTGCAAACATAACATAGCATTAAACACAAAATCATTTTTTTTTCAAAAAATAGACCTATTAGAAAAACAAAACAAATAAAAACCACTGCAACAAAAACCGAGATTTTGAAGTGTCAAAAACAAAATTGAGGGGAAAAATCCATGCGTCTTTAACATAGTGTCTATTAAACAATCATTTTTTTCAAAATAAACCTAAATAGCAAATGAAGAAAAAAAAATAATCAGCGACAAAAACTGAGAAATTGAAGTGTCCAAAAGCAAAATTGAGGGGGAAATTTAAAGCGTCTTCAGCATATTAAACACAAAATCAATTTTTTTCGAAAATAAACCTAAACAGCCAAACAAAAAAAAAAATCACTGCAACCAAAACTTAGAAATTGAAGTATCCAAAACGAAATTGAGAGGAAATAATATTAAAGCGAGTTAATTTACCTCCGAATAACTCCGAAAACACGGAATTCGTCTTCGAGATCTCTCTCGGTGACTCGTGAATCCAAGTTACCAACATACACGCGAGACATCTTTTCAGAAGAACCTGAAAATCAAGCAAATTAATTAAATTTAAACGGTGAATTTGCAAAGGGAAAATGAAAATCGGTGAAAGATGTTTTTAGGGTTCGAAGAATGATTTCAAAAGATTGGGGAAATTGAAAAGGAAGGGACTTTAGGGTTTGGAGCGGAGAAAGAAAGGGTTAAATTGAAAGGGAAGTAAAGAGGAAAATCGGAAACTGAGAAGAGAGATCTGAACCTGAAGCGATGCAGAGAGAAGAGAGAAATAAAAACCCTAGAGAGTGAGCGGCCTCGTAGGGAAGGGGAGCGTTTGGTTTTATAAGGCCCTTTTTCTTTACGAATATGGGAAAATTGATATCCGTCAGACCGTCGTCACGCACAAACTGGTTAGTTTATTTAATTTTTTTTTAAAGAAGGTTTAGATTTATTTGTTATAAAAAAATAGTTTTACGTTTTGTTAGGCTTGATTATTGTTAAGTTCCTGGGGGATTTTTTTGTCCCTAAATTTTGATATTATTTTTTGTTAGCCAATGACATAATAAATTGATATTTTTGTGGTGGTTTTAATACTTTCTAGTGATTTTTTAACCCTCTCAATTTTAAAATATAAATATAAATTCAAGCAGTTAAAAAATAAAAATTAATTATGATAGCAAAAAACACCACAAAGTATAAATTTATTATGTAAGAGATTGGAGATTAGAAAGAATAATTTGTCAAGATTTATGAATAAAAAATCAATTTTAAATTTTAGAAATTAAAAAAAGTACATATCTCACCATAACAATCCCTATCAACAAGGATCTGTAGCTTCATCTCTATTCTATAAGTATCAGGTTTTCTCGTACTATTTTCATATATTCTCACTTACTCTCTTGTCTCACGTACTTAAGCGTCGGAATCCTTTATTTTACCGATCTCATTTTTGTCATCTTAACAAAGACCACTTTCACTTCGACGTGCGAAGTTCAGGAACCCACCTTAACCACGTTCACCCTTACGTGTGCTAACTCCAGATTTGATTAAATACAATTAACATGTTGCATCTAACATACCATATTGCCCATGGCATCAGCGCACATATTACTATCCTTATAAACATGCAAAACTTAAACTTGTCAATCCAAGGAAAGTAAACATTTTATCTCCTTAATCAATCTCTATCCTTAGCCCTGGCATTTTCCTGACTATCTTTAGGCATGCTATTGATAACCGTGGTGCAATTAACTTGTAGTGAGAGACGGTCCTAGGGTAAAGTAATTAAAGTTTTACGCTTTAGGTCCATTTGCAAAAAATATTTGTTGTTAGTATTTATAAAGTAAAAAAAAAAACTTCATATATTAGCAAAAATATTACGTAGATCCAACATCTTTAAAAATATTTTAAGTCATCGGATCGGTCCTGCTTGTAACACCACCTATTTAAAATCCTTGGCACGAGCGAAGAAAGCCCTTTGAACACTCCCCAGCACTCTACTAAATAAGCTGAAGTATTGCCTAGTATCTTAGAGAAAACCCCCATCCAAGTTCAAGAATGATCCCTTAGAAGACCACGACCACCCGCCACACCCAAATCCCTTTTCATAGCATTATATGTGTTTATACACATCCATCCTGGAGAAGGAGGAATCCAACCAACTTGAAGATTAGAAACGGTAGGGGTGGATTGCACTACCTGAATTCCGTTCGGAGAGCGGGAGGCTAGGCAATAATTAACTTTAATAACCTCCCAAGGTTTGAAGGCCTTGACAAAGTTAGGAATTTCGGATCATGCAAACACTTATTTCTCCAAAACCATATACGGTAACAAGCATTGGTCCAAGGCTCAGGCCACGAAATTCCATATATCTATCAAACTGATACACATATCAAATTGATCGAAGACCAAAAACATTTGCTCTATGATCAGCCCTAAGTAAATGCAGCCATATGACGATCGAAACCCATAGGACAATCTCTCACTACATGCAAGATAGACTCTTCAACAATTTGGCCATGATTACAATAGAGCAACCCTATCCCCATGAATACGCTTATTAATTTGTGGAAAGTCTAGCATGAATTAGTTGCCACTTTGATTCTTAGAGGAGATTTAAGTTTCAATATTTTTTTTCAATCCCCCAATCTCTCACCTGGCCACATTGGCATTAGCTTTTTTTGTACATTTGTTTTTTTTTATTCTC
Source organism: Glycine max (assembly GCF_000004515.6). NCBI lineage: Eukaryota > Viridiplantae > Streptophyta > Magnoliopsida > Fabales > Fabaceae > Glycine > Glycine max. The sequence continues at coordinate 30,687,500 of NC_038253.2, read as the reverse complement.
AACTACCCCCCAAGATAACCTTACAATGTGTTTGGATAGAGAAATAAAGTATTTTAATAAGGATATTAAAATATCTTTTTATAATATAATCTGTTTGGATGAGATATTTAAAGAGTAATTAAAATGTTGTCATTTTTATAAAGCATTTTAATATATAACTTAACAACATTTCAAATTTTCACCTAAAATAAAGGAATTAAAATATCTCATGGCAGACCAGCTCTCTCTCCCTCTCAGCCACACCTCCTCTCTGTAACTCTCTCTCTAAGTGGCGTCACGAGCTACACCTCCGCGACGTCACGAGCTACACCTAATTGACCCACACCATCGCCTCTTCCTTTTCCACACTTCTTTCTCTTCAATCACTTTCTTCGTTTTTTTCTTAATTGTTTATTGCGCCATTTTTTCGATTTTTATCAAGGAGTTTTCGATTTTCGAGGTTCATGCAATTGAACGTCATTGAGCTGGTTTTTTTTATGATTGGGGTTTTTGGTTTGTGCTCTGTCCTTAATAAATTTTGGGGAGGGCAGCGTTAATGGATACTCTATTTATTTATTTGTGGGAATGATTTACTGTCTTGTAATGCAATGTGGGGTTTAAGGGTTGATTTTATTGATTTATGTTTTGTTTTCTATTTCATTTATTTTGTTTTAATGATTTTGATATGTTGGTGGGTGTGAAATTGGATGGGCTTGGAGTTGAGATACGTTGTGAGCACCATATGTTTGTGAATATGCATCAAAGAGAAATATAGAAACAAATATGTTTGAATTTCTCGAAGTGCATGATTTTCTAGGGGGTTCAAGGGAATTGGTGTATTTGGCATTTTGGTTATTTGTTGGTGTTGGTGAGGAGTAGATTCTATCATTTGGGGTAAGCTCCACTGTGAAATAGTAAGACTTTCTGAGATTTTATTGGCGTGGTTGCTTTGTTTGTTATGCTTTTGGGGTTGAGGCTGGTGAAGGTTGCTTTATCTCCCTGGAATGAGTTGTTAGGGTTTGCTTTCTTGTTTTTCCCATGTCCTTGAGTTTGTAAAACTGATGGGTTTTGTTATATAATCAAGAATCTTAGTTTGGCCCTGTGAGTCTATCCATCTTAGTTTGTTTTGTGATCAGGTTACACATTTGTATTTGTAGGCCCAAAATAGCTTTATGGTACCAGCATTAACTTGGCCTGGTCTAATATCAGGATATACATAGGGAGAGAAAAGAACAAGACATTTGTGGTAATCAAATAGATTAGTTGACTTAGGCCCTTAATTGATCCAGGCATTTTCATCAAGTCCTGCTGCCACTTGCCATTGGGACCATAATGGAGAGGGAAAGTGCACTTTGTTAGTTCAAAGTTATAGTAAAAGGGTGGAAGATAAATATAAGGCAAGTCATAGTTGAATGGCATTGTTATTCGTCAGCAAAAAAATGGCTACATATCGCAATGTTATAGTAATACCCAACCAAATGGCTTTTACTTACAACTACTATACTTGGTAGCAGGAAGCACTGATGCAATCCTATCCCGCAAAGGTATTGGATAGAAGACTCCAAGTAGATTGGGCCAGAGATGTAAGAGAAGGTCCTAAGGTTCTTATGAGTCTTAGGGTAGATTTTGGGTCCATGGGCTAAGTACGAGTCCGCTTATCTTTGTAAATATTAGATTAAGGTTTCATTATTTTTGGGCCTTGTATTTAGGGCTCCATAATGTAGGTAGGGTACCTTAGAAATATAGGATTTTTCAGCCCTTATATTTTAGGGCACCTAGACTAGTTTTTGTATTAGGGATAGTTTTGTAATTTTACATGCACTAAGTGAATATTTGATGTGTGTGGTTAGAAATAAATTTAATTGAATATTTGATGTGTCTGTCATCTGGAATAGCTCATGTGTCATATCTCATGTTGTTAATGAACTCCATGTTCCTCTTTTATCATTTGGGGCAACTGATCCCACTTTATCTGCTCTACAATATCCGTATTTCGTTTGCACCACTCAGAACAACTATTTTCAGATGTATGCAATTGCAGACTTTGTTGATTATTACAGATGGAAGAAGGTAATTGCCATTTACGTAGATGATGACAATGGAAGGAATGGAGTTTCTGTTTTGGGGGATGCAATGTCAAGGAAACGTGCCAAGATCTCTTACAAGGCTGTTTTCCCTCTTGGTGCCACAGAAAGTGATATCAGTGACTTGTTAAATGAGGTGAACTTAGTGGAATCGCGTGTCTATGTTCTACATGTAAATCCTGATCATGGTTTAACACTTTTCTCTATTGCCAAGAGACTAAGAATGATGGACAGTGGATATGTTTGAATTGCAATAATTTTAGGTCTTGATATGGATTGAAGTATGTTCTTCTCTTACGAACAATGAAATTAATATTAATATTTGAATTTTGTTTTTAAATTACGTAATTGTTTAATTTTGATATGTTTTTTAAAATTATTGCAAAACTAGGTAATTGAATTTTTTTTAACAAGAACAAGAAATTACATATCATTCATCTTTAAATTTACATAGTATCGTTTAATCCAAGTTTTTTTTGTGTCTTACTATAAGAATGTTGTTTAAGATTCAAAATTGTTTAGCATTAAAATTATTTTTATTATTTAATTATTAAATATTAAAAAAATTGATTGTTAAATATTGTATAGCATTAAATTTATTTTGAATATTTAACTATTTAAAAAATGACTCATATTTATTTTCATTCAATATTGAAATTTTAATTTTTAAATAAAAGTTTAAAAATAAAAATTTGAATTTCATTGAAATTGAATTACTTTATCCAAACAAGGAAATTAAAATACAAACAATTGAATTGCTTCATCCAAACAAAATATTTACAAAATGAAAAGAATTTAAATCAAGGCAATCAAAATGTTATGCATTTGAATTTCCTATAAATTTTTAAATCTCCCATCCAAACACATGGTAAGGCATCAAACCAAAACAAGGTTAACAAGATGGCTAGGGCAATGCTGACACAACTTCAAAGGCCCAATATATGAAGCTCCAGTCTTGCAACCCAATCAGTGACTTTGTTACCTTCCCTTGGTATGGTTAACAAAAGAATTTTTTTACTTTTTAAATGAAGCAAAATTTCTACTTCTTAAAATTTGTTTTTTAACAGCACTTTTTTGGAAATATTTTTTATTTTATTTTAAACAAACGGACCTATTACAATGTTTTTTTCACATGCCTTTAAATTCTAATGCATTCACACCAATTATGAATATCATTTCCAAGCATGTTTAAAATACTTTTATTACAAAATTAAGATTTTATATTGAGAAAAACATAATTAAATATTTAAGTTCTCCAAAAATGCTAAAAGGGTGGGAATATTCAACAAAGAAAAAAAAAATATATATATATATATATATGGTGTTTAAAATTTATAGAATGGAGAGAGCCAAACCTCCTCTCCGCAAAAAATTGGGTGGGTTTAGGTTCAGTTTTAAAAATTTAATATCCATCTCATTTTTGTCAAATTTTATCAAGTCCAGAAAAACCTATAAGTAACCGCTAAACTATTTTGTTATAATTTTAATTAACCACTACAATTTTAACTAAATTATAAATTGATATATTCATTATCTTTATTTCAAATAATATATAATAAATAATAACAAAAATTATAATAAAAATTAAGAATAAAATATTTTTTAATTAAATATATAAGTATAAGTTTGTTGTGTAAATTATTTAACTATTAAACTAATATACTTACATTTTTAAAAACTAAAAAAATAAAGTAAAACAATAAAATCTCTATAATATATATATATATATGCTCTAAAAAATTATTAAAAATGTTATTATAAAGTTATGTTCAAATTTTTTCAGCATATTTCATCATTTAAAATAATATTTAAATTAAAAAAATTAAAATAATATTTGGTGTTTCGACCTCAAATTTGTGGGCATCGTTCGGATCTCCGTATTCGAGTTATTGTCTACCTAGGTGTTAAGTCGACCATCTCAATTTTATCCTTGTAAAAGGCGTCTCAAGAGGGTGTTTATAAACGACTCATGGCCTCGACTCCTAAGCGACGTGAGACTTTGTGGCTACTAAAACAAGTTCCCCAATTGAGATTAAGGGTCAAGAGTGGCTTAGGCCCTCCTTCTAGTGTCAATGTTTTGATCTCAAATCTGCAGACATCTTTAAGGTCCTTGTATCCAAGGTATTGTATGCTTAAGAGATCAACCGAACATCAGTCGTTGTAAAAGGCATTTACTAAAACAATTCTTATTTGTGTGTGCGTGTGTGTGCGCGTGCATGCGTGTGTGTGTTATGTCATAGTTTTTGTTAAATCAACATTAAATTATATCTACATATTACTACGATCTAAGATCGTTTGTGTTAAATTTTGTGAAAATTGAACAATAACAAGAAGATAATCAATGATCCATATTTTAGTATATGTTGAAATGTTTATATTGCATTGATTTTAATTTATAAGAAGGAGGTAACAAATTATTTTAGATTAATATGAAATTTTACATATGCGATCTATGTGAAAGAAACTTTCAATCCATTGGTAATTTTTAAGATAATGTTATTCAATTGAAAATCATAGAATGGTCTAATAGTTATAGTTATCGAAGTTACACCAGTATAATTTCATCTCTCCTTTATATATATATATATATATATATATATATATATATAATGGGGTTTTAAAAGGCAAATGATATATGTACTTCCCTTTATTTTTATTTAAATTTTTTACTATCATAAATACTCTTTATAACTGAAATACCCTTATATCACTATTCCAAAAAGTAATTTCTCAAATTGTGTTTTAGTTTTTTATTTCTAGAAAGTAATTTTCAGAATATAAAACCTAAAACAAAATACTATAAACTATTTCTTGGAATACAATATAGAAAGGTCTAGAAAGTAGTTTCTAGAATATTATTTTAAATTTTTTTTGGAAAGTATTTTTCAGAATAAAAAATGTGAAATAGTATTTCAGAAACTAATTTAAGGAATTTTAAAATAAATTCATTTAAAAAATATTGTGTCAAGATTAATTTTAATTTTTCTTTCCTTCACAACTTTATTTCTTTTAATTATGCAAAAATAACAAAGGAGCACAAGCATATCATGTTTGAGAGCTTGATGGTGAAAAAACACTAATGTTGTACAAAGAGACCAAGCAAGCAAGGAAGATTGAAGCAAAATATTGAATTAGAGGTCATAAAGGAAGTGAAAGAAAGTAACAATTATAATAAAAGAGGGGAAGTGTTTCGTTGCCTTCGAAGGAATGTATTATCACAGGGGAGGGAGTGTGTGACAATGTGGGGAAAGAACAAGGTTTGAAAAAAGAAGGTCATTTAAGTCATAATCAAATTAAAATAGGTAATGGGAATGGACTTAGAAAATAATGAAGTGGATATAGCATTTTCCTTTTAAAATCAAACCCAAAATTCAATCCAATCCAATAAAAAAAAAATTCAATTTTTCAAATTTTTGGTTCATTCCATTTTTATTTATTTGGTTGTCAATTTTTTGGATTATTTTTTTATTTTCATTGTATTAGATCGTTTTATGAACACCCCTAATTAAAACTATAGTATTTTAGCATGCATAATGCAAAGGATAAAATTTATTTTATATAATTGAAAACTATAATAAATAAATATTTTTTAGATATGTGGATTATATTATAATCAAAAATAAATATTTTATATTTTAAATTTGATATATAATCTATATTGTGATATAGGATTATTTTTATCTATTGATAATTTATTTTAAAAATATTGAAATTTGATTCAAAAATAAAGATAAAAAATAAATTAAAAATGATAAGTTAAGAAAAATATACTAGAAATGCTCTCATTGAATAAATAAAAAATCGTTGAAGAATAGTTCCTAAATCCGCTATCATTTAAGATAATAATTCTAATTTAGATAAAGAGAGAATTAGTTAGATACTTTTTAGGGTTAAATATATTTTTTTTATCTCTATTAAATGAATGGATATTGATTTTGATTTTGTAAAAAACAGATCTTTAATTTTCATCCCTCAAAATCTTACAATCATTATTTTTGTCTCTACTATTATGTGACACCCGTTAGTTGTTTATTTGTTTAATGGAAGGATGAGTAACTATTCCAGCCTTTGAGGTGATACTCACTAGTATTTTTTCTACTATTTTTTGAATGTGATTTCCTGGGTGTTCACATCCAGGAAAACAATCATTCTCAATTGATTAATGAAAACTTGATGTTGATGTTTGCTCTGAAAAATAACATCAAGGTTGATTGGCATGTTGTGGTTATGGAAAATATCTTGAAAGCAAGAAAATTATCAGGTTACAAGTTTCCATATGTTGTGTTGATTTTATATTGATTGACCAAACCAAGATGTTATCAAGGAAGTTAGTGACTTCACTAGGCTTGTACATGAGATTACCATGGAAGCCCTCGAGCAAATTGGGCTTAAGAAAACTTATGATGGATGGGTTGTGGACATCATTACTCAAGTGGGTGAAGAAGCTATAGTTGGTGTTGTTGCTGGAGAAAAAGATAGACAAGTTGTTGAAGACAACATGAAGAGCTCAAGACTTTGTTTACCTTTGAGACAAATGTTCTACTCAAGATGGGTGAGATCATTAGGATCTAAAGGGAACACCTAAGAAAGGCTAAATGAGGATTAAGTCCCTAAGTTGTTTACTTTTTTTTGTTAACTATATATTTCTTATTATGCTTTTATTTTTTTTTTATCTTAATCCTCCGATTTATTGGTGGAAAAAGATCCTAACTAATCCAAAGTTCAACCACGAGATAAGTAAATTCGGGTCAAGAATTGTTTCTGCTAAGGATCAAACTCGTATAATACACAAATAATTCAATCAAAACTTCATCACATTAATCACTTATGCTCATTAATCTTATTTTGTTATGTTTTGATCAAGTATTGTTTTCCCTTAGCTGTTTTTGACAATCAATGAATGAAATGCACCTTTTCTCTTCAAACTCAAACTTAAATACATTCTATTAAGTGCATCACATCTTAAAATAGTATAAAAAATAGTTACTCAAATGTAAATATATCTTTAAGGAGGAATCCAATTAACCTAGAAAATGGGGTTAGTGTAGGAAAATAAAAAAAATGGGATTATGTGTGTAATTACACGAAACCTCAAGGGTGTTGCTATAATTTGCTCTATTATTTATCTATCTTTTAATTTTAATTTCCCATATGAAATTAAAAAAACTAAATAAAAAATGTTGATAATATATTTTTATTTTATTTTTTAACAAAAATATATTGTTGTATTTATTCAATTCTAAAAGAATATTTGGTGTATATACACATATATTATGGAAATGTAGCTGATCATATAACTTCTATAATAGTAGATAAATAATACAATAAAGGATATATCAACCATTCATGTACATCTATCACTAACCAAATATTAAGAGATAAATCCAACATATTCATCATATCATATAAGAAATGTCATGTGACAACAAGAAACCTAACACCCTGAAATTTCACTAACTGAAAATTGATGTTTAATGTATTTTTTGTGTTATTTTATTGATTTGGATGAGTTGAGGTGTTCTCTGAATTAGCTATTTGTGATTGCTTGATGTGGATGTTAGGTTATGTGGAGTTTGATTAACGTATGTTGAAATTGTGAGATTTCAAGTTTTATCCAAACTTGTTCCAGTAAAACCATGATCCCAGACTTTTTAACCGTTGGATCGTCTTCAAATTTAAATTGTAGGTTCGCAAGCCATGTGTGCTTTTGACCGTTGGGATTTGCAAATTTGAACATCTCTCTTAGTGAGACAAGCGCGCTAAACGCAATTCCAACTCGAGGAGATAATTCGCTCAGCGAGATCAACGCGCTAAGCGTAATTCCAGCCAATAGAGAAATTGCACTCAGAGCAAAATGTTGCACTCAACGCCAAAAGTTGAATTTCTCTTAGTGAGATGAACTTGCTAAGCAAGATCTACATATTATAAATACGTTCTTTAGCGTGAAAAATACAATTTTCACCCTCCTCTCTCTCTCTCTCTAAACTTCATCCAAAAACCCTAGAAACTCCCCTTCTATCACCCATGACCACCAATGGCCACCACAAGCTGTCGTTGCTTGCCACTGAACCATCACATGAAGAGGAAGACTTTAATTGAAGCGGAATCCTCAGAATCCACCTCAAGGATTTGGTAGAGAAACAAGCTCCCAACCCTTCCTTTCATAGTTTCTTTGAGGTAACATTGACTTTTATGCCTTTCTCCTACTTAGTTTGAGCTTCTCTTAGTATCTCTTGTGTTTTGAGTACCATAATAGAATGTTTTTACACTTCCTTTGAAAACCCTTGAAAATGAGACATTGTAAAAGTTACTTTTTTTATATAAAATTGATGTCATTTTTGTGACTTTCATGAAACCCCCGTCACATTGACGTGATCAGAATTTCACAATGACGTCTCTTTGATGTAGAAACGAAAAACATCATTTTTATCCCTTTTAAAATTGAATGGGTATTTGACCCAAATGTTGATATTAACCTTGCCCTTAAAATCTATACTAAATTGTCTTTGATTTGGAATATAGGACTTTATGTTTGGACTCATGAACTTGAATGTGAGATGTTGGAACAAGTGGTCTCGAAATTATTAAGAAGGGGGTTGAATTAATTATGAACGTGTCTTGACTAATTAAAATTTATTCTTCTTAATGTTACTAGATTTAATTAGGCTTTACTACTAAGTTATGAGAAAGTAAAGAACAGAAATAATAACTTAGACAAAAGTAAAGCGGAAATAAAAAGTGCACAACATAAAAGTAAAGAGCGTAGGGAAGAAGAAAGCAAACACAAGTTTTATACTGATTCAACAACGACCCGTGCCTACATCCAGTGTCCAAGAAACCCACGGTTCTTGAGATTTCCAATTACTTTGTAATTTCCTTTACAAGCGAAGAGCCACAAAGGATGTACCCTCCCTTGTTCTCTTTGAACAACCAAGTAGATGTACACTCTACTTAAAGCGAACCACAAAGGATGTACCCTCTCTTGTGTTCACTATTACAACCAAGAAGCTACCCCCTTCTTACACAGAATTCTCAAACGGTTAGTTCTTTGAATTCAGTGTTTGGGAAAAGAATTCTCAGACGGTTAGTTCTTTGAATTCTTTGTTTGGGGAATCAAAAGAATTCTCAAACGGTTAGTTCTTTGAATTCTTTTGGCAAGAGGGAGAAGGAAAGAAGAAGAAGAGAAAAATAGAAGGATAGCACAGTTTTTGTTTTTGCAGAATTTTCCTTTCTTCAAGGAAAGATTGAACAAAAACTTACAATGAATTTGGCAAAGGTTTTGCAAGAGAAAAGTAGTGGAAAGCTCTGTGTAATCAGATGTGTTTTCTTTGTTTTATTGTATATATAAAATGCGTGCCAAGGTCTTATATTTATAGAACCTTGATACCTTTTGAGAAAACCATGTTAAGAGTTATAACTTTTAACATTTTCTTCAAAAACATTCACTGGTAATCAATTACCATAATGGTGTAATCGATTACACAATGTATTTTATAAAAAGTTGTGACTCTTCACAATTGGATTTGAATTCCAACATTTAGATTCACTTGTAATCGATTACTAATATAGTGTAATCGATTACACTATTTGAAAATTATTTTGAAACATTGCAAAGCACTAGTAATCGATTACTAGAAAATGGTAATCGATTACTCCTTTGTAAAAACCAGTTTGAAAACCATCTTGGTCATTGGTAATCGATTACTACCAAATGGTAATCGATTACCAGAGAGTAAAAGCTCTGGTAACTTAGAAGATTTCAGAAAATCCTTTTTCAAACAAAAAGTGTGTTATTTGATGTTTTTTGAAAAAATTTTACTACCTACTTTGACTTGGCTTGATGCTTCTTGATTTCTTCATTTGATTCTTGAATCTTTGAGTGGAATCTTGAATGCTTGATTCTTTAATCTTGAAACAACTCTTTGAGCTTTGGTATCATCAAAACATCTTGGTGAATCATCATGGTAGCTTTGCTTCCACAATCTCCCCTTTTTGATGATGACAAACCTGAAATCAAGAGATGCATACAAGCTATTTTCTAGTCGTTCACTCACTTTATTCTCCCCCTTTCTTTTTGAGTTTAAGCTTAATTTTTAAAAACTTAGTAAATATAATATCTTGATTTCTAAAATACCTTTTTTCTCCCCCCCCCCCCTTTGGCAACATAAAAAAAAGCCAAAGTGCGTAAAATAAAATCATACATAAGCAATTTTAAAACATACATAAAGCATAATTTTAAATAACACCAAATTTAAACACATAACAATAGTCATATATAATCAAAATAACCAAGTTCAGTCATAACTAATTAAGTACCAAATACTTAAACATAACCAATGTTCAGAGAGTAAATAACTAACATAATGTCATAAAATATAGCCAAATACATGGCTTAAAGATAGAAAATACGATAAACTATAATAATAATCTAAGTGGATGGTGGCAGTGGAAAGTCGAAGCAATCAATCAAGTAATTCAAACATATCAAACAAGAATCACACAAGGATTGAAGGATATAAATCACAGGCATCATCAAACATTCAGATTTGTTTAAGGAAATTTAAAAACTTGGAAAGTTCAAAGAACACAATCAATCATTTTAAAAGCAATCCCAAAACAATAAAAAAAATTTAGTCATCATGTTAACAATTTAATTTAAAATTAATGAACTGAACCACTTAAGTTGAGTAATTGGATAAGATAATACCTTTTTTGTGATTGGAATGTTTGATCTTCATCATTGGAATGAAATGGAAATCAGATTGTCATCATGATTTTACCCCCTTTGAGTGATGTCCTCTTCACTCTCATAGTCTTTTGTTAGAAGGTTGATTTCCTCTTTTTCAGATCCTTCGGATGAATCATTGTCATCCCAAGAGATGTAAGCCTTCTTGGTCCTTCTTTCTTCATGGCTTTTCTTATCATTCTTCTCAGGCCATTGCTTGTTTGAGGGGCAATTTTCTTTGATGTGACCAAGTTGGTTGCACTTGTAGCATCTAAGAGTTGGAGAGCCTTCTTGGAATCTTTTTCCATCGTTGAAATTTTGACGCCTCTCACTTCTTTTATTCTTGACAAATTTGTGAAACTTCTTCACAAAAAGTGAGAAGTCTTCTTTATCTTCTGATTCTTCATCTTTATTTTCCTCTTGCATTGATAAGGAGGCTTTTAGTGCTATGCTTTGTTTCCTCTTGTCGGTTTCTTCATTTTGATTTAGCCGTTGGAGTTCCATCTCATGTTCCTGTAATTTGCCAAAGAGTGTGGTTAGAGACATAGAAGAAAGATCTTCACTTTCAGAAATGGCAATTACCTTGGGCTGCCATTCCCTACTTAAGCATCTCGAAACTTTATTAATTAAATCTTCATTGGGAAAGGTTTTTCCTAAGGAGGCAAGGTGATTAACTATGTGTGTGAATCTTTTCTGCATGCTTTGGATGTTCTCATTTGTGTTCATCCTAAATAATTCATATTCATGGGTTAGAGTATTAATCCTAGATCTCTTAACATCAGTTGTGCCCTCATGTGTGAGTTGAAGTGTGTCCCACATCTCCTTGGCACTTGTACAGTTTGAGACTCTAAATATTCATCTATTCCTAGGGCAGAAGTAATGATCTTTTTGGCTTTAAGATTATATTGAACTCTTCTTCTATCTTCTCCAGACCATTTATCTCTAGGTTTTTGTATTGTTGTGCATGTTGATGTGCTTCCATCTATTATGGTGGGTACATAAGGTCCTATTTCTATGGCTTCCCAAATGTTCAAATCTATTGCTTCAATGAAGATTTGCATACGGGTTTTCCAATAGTGGTAACCCTGTCCATTAAAGATAGGAGGCCTATGGATGGAGTTTCCTTCAGAGAACAGAAAATTTGAGGAGGCCATTGATCTTGAAATTGTGAAACTTTCTACAAGAAACCTGCTCTGATACCACTTGTTGGAACAAGTGGCGTCGGAATAATTAAGAAGGGGGGATTAAATTAATTATGAACGTGTCTTGACTAATTAAAAATTTATCCTTCTTAATGTTACTAGATTCAATTAGGCTTTACTTCTAAGTTATGAGAAAGTAAAGAACAGAAACAATAACTTGGACAAAAGTAAAGCAGAAATAAAAAGTGCACAGAGGAAAAGTAAAGAGCGTAGGGAAGAAGAAAGCAAACACAAGTTTTATAATGGTTTGGCAACGACCCGTGCCTACATCCAGTTCCCAAGCAACCCACGATTCTTGAGAATTCCAATAACCTTGTAAAATCCTTTACAAGCAAAGAGCCACAAAGGATGTACCCTCCCTTGTTCTCTTTGAACAACCAAATAGATGTAACCTCTACTTGAAGTGAACCACAAAGGATGTACCCTCTCTTGTGTTCACTATTACAACCAAGAAGCTACCCGCTTCTTACACAGAATTCTCAAACGGTTAGTTCTTTGAATTCAGTGTTTGGGCAAAGAATTCTCAGACGGTTAGTTCTTTGAATTCTTTGTTTGGGAAATCAAAAGAATTCTCAGACGGTTAGTTCTTTGAATTCTTTTGGCAAGAGGGAGAAGGAAAAAAGACGAAGAGAAAAATAGAAGGATAGTACAATTTTTGTTTTTGCAGAATTTTCCTTTCTTCAAGGAAAGATTGAACAAAAACTTACAATGAATTTGGAAAAGGTTTTGCAAGAGAAAAGCAGTGGAAAGCTCTGTGTATTCAGATGTGTTTTCTTTGTTTTATTGTATATATAAAATGCGTGCCAAGGTCTTATATTTATAGAACATTGATACCTTTTGAGAAAACCATGTTAAGAGTTATAACTCTTAACATTTTCTTCAAAAGCATTCACTGGTAATCGATTACCATAATGGTGTAATCGATTACACAATATATTTTATGAAAAGTTGTGACTCTTCACAATTGGATTTGAATTTCAACGTTCAGATTCACTTGTAATCGATTACTAATATAGTGTAATCGATTACACTATTTTAAAATCATTTTGGAACGTTGCAAAGCACTAATAATCGATTACTCCTTTGTAAAAACCAGTTTGAAAACCATCCTGATCACTGGTAATCAATTACTACCAAATGGTAATTAATTACCAGAGAGTAAAAACTCTGGTAACTTAGAAGATTTTAGAAAATCCTTTTTCAAACAAAAAGTGTGCTATTTGATATTTTTTGAAAAATACTTTTTACTACCTACTTTGACTTGGCTTAATGCTTCTTGATTTCTTCATTTGATTCTTGAATCTTTGAGTGGAATCTTGAATGCTTGACTCTTTAATCTTGAAACAAATCTTTGAGCTTTGGCATCATCAAAACATCTTGGTGAATCATCATGGTAGCTTTGCTTCCACATGAGAGACCTCCGAACGACCTAGAGAGGAGTTGATGGAGAGATAACGATGGGTGAGGGTAGTTTATTTTGGTTTACCACTTTGACATTGTAGTTAGGGTCAAGGAACCCCAACCATAGTAATGTATGTATGTCTTAGTAAATATAATATCTTGATTTTTAAAATACCTTTTTTCTCCC